>NW_027111938.1:149844-177570 GCF_000696795.3 Halyomorpha halys | reverse complement strand
ATAAACATTTTTTTTATTTTTTCATACCTTCCTGTAATGATGTTAGTGAATATTTGGTACATACATATAGGAGGCATAAACAAGAAATAATTGCCGTTTATGAACAATAGAGTTTTGTCCTATTAACCGAGAAAGAAAGAACAAACGAATAATTATTTAATACAAGAAAAAAAGAACTGATTATAATTATTAATTTGTTTTATGAATGTCCTCTCTATATTGTCATGTTACTGTAGCGAAAACATTTTTTTTTTCAATGATTTTAATTATAAAAAAAATTATATATTTCCCAATTCAATTTAATAGAGCCCATTCCGGCCCACTTCAAAAGAAAGGAATGAAGAAATGCGGTTTCGACGACAGGTTCAAATGACACTATAACCCCCGAACATGATATGGATGATCCCAGTTCCTTAAACTGGTTCTTTTCTTGCACACTTTTTTCTCGTTTAACCGGACTTAACTGCCCGAGCGGAGAAATAAAAAACGGAAAAAAGTGGCAAGGAACAGGTAACTTCATCCCTCCAATCGCCCTCATTCCGTTTACATTTAATTAAATGATGCTAGAAAAAAATAAAAACTGTCAGGAAGAATTCCCGGTAGCCGATTCCGGGATAACGAACTATTCCGTTACAAAAATGAGTAGATTAAACAGAAGGGCTACGAGGTATTTTAATGGAATTAAGAAAGCTGTTCTCTAACTATCAGCTCTACAGGTGTACCAAGTCTGCCAATTAAACGAACTTATCAAGTCCTATTTAAGTTGCAGGTTGTATCTATATCCAGGTGCCAATTATGGCTCGACTCCAGATGCGATTTCGACAATAAATCATCAGCTGTCCATTCTAATAAACAGTTTTATGCATTATCAATATAATTTCTAAACCAAGTGCTGAATGCTAGTAAGCGCTAACATAGTTTATATATCAGCTCGTTTGAGAAGATATTTGTTTGTCTCAATTTCAACTATAGATTTCTACGATTTAAGTCACTATGATTAATGTCTAAAAATAACCTCTCACCTCAGTTTTTTTCTTTATTCTTTGCCAGATTTTCCTTAACTCAGGGTACCCGCCTTATACAGGCTGGTTGGACCCCAAAGGGCTCCTGAACCCACAGGGATGACTCACGGCAACCATAACTGAATTATTTGTGTTCATCTTGCCCACGCTCTTACCATCTCTTAATCCAAATTTTCCCCCACTCTCTTTTTGTGATTATTTGCGAACAATTACATGCATAGAATTTAATGAACATTAAATATGTGTACAATAATGAATCTAATTTTTATTGGATTAAGGTTAATAGGCTAGGCCATTTGAGGTCAAAATGATCTTATAAGAATGTATTGATATTTCATTTATTTTATTATATTCAAACTACTTCATATTTATTATTTTGCTTACCCAGACACCTCCGCCGTTTCTTTTTTAAATCATGAACCGAGATAAGAAGATTTTAGATCTTAATATGGATTCTTCAGGTCCTGATGGAAGAGCCATAATTTACCATTTCAATTTCAAAATGCATTGAAAGTAATTTTACCGATTTTTATCATCACATCCAAATATATAAAAAGAAATATTACAAACCGTGAGGTAAATGCTCACGAGACAATTCTTAGGGGAAAAATATAGGAGGTAGTCCTGCTTGGTTAAAATAAAATAACAACCATTAAAAACTCACTTTTTATTTTAAGATTAGGTCTAAGGCTTAGAAATATTGTTTTTATGGGAAAACCAATTATGGTGAATTTGTTTATTGGCATTTGAGTGTAAGAAACTACACTCTTAAACACGATTAGATAGATTTAATTTTGAAAGGTTAACACTTTCCACCACTGTGTGTCGAACGGTCAGTCGTCTATATACATTATTAACATTATTCTGATGGTGTTCGTATAGTTAACTTGCTTTCATGGGTATGAAGTTATTGATGGATCACCATCTACTACCAAACCTTCCACATCAGTATAAAAACCGAAATGCTTTCAACCAACGTAGCACACGATGGGTGACTTGAGGATATTATCGTTCTCAAATACCATTGGTTAGCGCTGGATAGTCGTGGCTATTTGCATTTATATTTATATATATATTGATTTTGAAACCTATTTGAAACATTCATTAAACATCAGCAATTACAGTTCACGAACTCATAAATCATATATCCTCGAAAGGAATGTCCACCCAAGGCAAAACAATACAAAAACCCATCATTAGCATAACGAAACAAATACTTGTTGGCCGTTTGAAGAGCCGTTTAATACATAACAGTTGAGCCGTTGTATGGGCTAGCGGTAGCCAACCATTATGTTAATGGGGGACTGTCTCAGAGTGAGGGAGCTACAATTACATCTGGTCATTGTGAGAATAAGTGTCTACCCTTTGGGGTCTGCGTTTTTTAGGCCATTCAACTCCACTCTCTAAATCCTCTGGTTTACATACAATAAATTGTATCGAGTATTTATTTACTTTCTTTTAGTATTCATTATGTAGTGAAACCTATAACACTAGTTTTATCAGTGCAGTATATTTTTCTATATCCATACACAGCTTATGAAAAAGATGATGGAAAAACTCTAAACTAATTAAATTTGAAATATATTTTGGCCTCAAGACTAATCTTACGCTGGGTACAAATCCTCAATTTTTTCCTCTTTTGTAATAGTTTTGAGTAATGAATCCCCCAAAAATTTTAAAAACTATGTTTGCGGAATTGATTTTTTCCTGCCATTTCCTTGATTACAGAATTAGAATATTTTGTTATTTGAAAAAATCAATTAAACGGATAAAAAACTTACATATTGACCTAATAAGTGATATACATTAGGCGTGAAAAAACCAATTGATGTTTAAATGTAAACTAAAAAGTTTAACAATGACAGAAGAACTCTGCATGATCAGGAAAATAAGTATTGTGGCAATTAAATATTATTGAGTATTTAAAACCCATAAGCCCAGAAATATTTTTTTGGGAGGATTTCTGCAGATTTTTTTAGAATTATTGCATTTTACTGCATAATTTAAAAAAATTAAAACTGAAATTTTTATTTCTGTCTGATAGACAAGTGCACTGTCCTGTTTAGAGATTTTTGGTATACGTGATATGATATTGATGTGATAATATATATATATATAAAGATTCTCAAAAAAATAATAAGAATAAATTTGTAATTAGTATCTGCTTTTATCGATTTACCGATTATTTTAGGATCAAAAACCATTACGTAATTTATATAAAACTATCCAGTAACGCAGGGCGCTTGGATTAAAGGACCAACCCCATAAAATATGAATTGGTGAGGGATTTGGAAAATATTTAATTTCTTGAAGTAAACAGTAAGATTTCATGGCTAGAACAGGTGAATTCTCCTGTATTATTTTCATATTACCCTACTATTAGAAAAAAACAAAACACAATTTACTATTATTATTCAGAAGTTTTTTTAGTGGTGGATGCAAAGTGGCTAGAATCATTCCTCCCCTAAGTGATGCTTGGACTAATGATGTTTACTGAGACCGACTGCATAACCCGACTCGACTGCACCGCTATCTTTATACATATATTTTAAATAAGGAAGGGAATTAGAACAGCGTCCTAAATTGCCTTCTTATTCCCACGTTATGTCTTAATTGGCAACCTCCGCTGCTCTTCCTGCACACCTGTATCCCCCAATCCAGTTGGGATTTCTCAGTCGGTTAGTTATACCAAATTGCTATGTAATAAATAGGATAGAGAATTCCTTGACTCCAGATTGGTCATGTTCTTCCAATTATATCCCACCTTGAGTGCAAAATCGTGTTACTGCTTTAGCGAAACGTTCCGCCGGGAATAAAACTGCGTGTAACTGGAAATATATATATATATTCATTTAAGTTTTTACTGTGATTGAGATGTAAATCGAATAGGATTTTTTTATGTGTAGCAAATAATAAAAAGTAAATCCTAGGTAAATCTGGAAATAGTGATAGAGATTCGTAAATGAAATATCTTCTAAAGATGATGAAACGCTAAAACTTAAAATATTCAACTAAAATAACTAATAAACGAAATTGGTTAATAAACCAATATATTATTAGTTAGATATAAATTAACTTTCAGTATCTGGTTCCACCATACTTCACAAAAAAAAAATATATATATTTTTTTAGCTTCAGATCTTTATTTACACCTGTCAATTGAAATGACAACCTGGGAATTGGATATACTACTGCTTACGGCAATGATGTTGAGGCATGAGGGAATGCAGTACCCGGCGGCAACTCCTCCAGGCAACTTAATTGTAAGATGAGGAAATCCTTCTTCAGTCTTCTACGGAGGTTAATGGGAATGAGTGTTGTGGCTTTATCATTTACGAGATTGTTAGCATATCCTTTTAATTAGTTATGGAATCGATTATAGTTTATAGTGGTCCGTATTTGAAGTTTGTTAATTTGAGCCTTTTAGACGTCTCAAATATTTGTGATGCGTAGGTCCGAATTGGTTTCCGTATGTAACAGGATATATTCAATTTCTCTGTTATTGTCTCTTAAACATAAGTCAAGTCAAGTAAGTTTCTAATCGAATTTAAAAGTTTCAATATGAACTTGAATATTACTATATAACCCAAATCATTCTTCGGTCAAAGTCAGTCCAAGATGGTAGTCTGTTTCTGTATGAGGAATTTATGTACGAGTACATTAGCGTATATGACTGAGTGCATTTAACCTGATTTTTAAAAATTAAAATGACGTAAAAGACATAAGGGAGGGTGCAGAGCACAAGCCATCCTCCATTCCCTAATCCTTTAACATTTTGATCCAGACACAGACAAATTAAAACTGATTATAAAATAAAAAGCAAAAAATCACTTTGATACTATTCAAACATATTCTAGTTATGAAGAATGGCAGTTTCAAGTTAAACAAACTGAATCAAAATACAAATTAAAAAACATTTTTAAATTTGAAATTTTTATAGAAGTAGGGGTAAACTATTATTGGAAGAATTGAAAAATCATGAATTATACGTTTTACAACAAACCAATCTGTTTCATTGGTCTTCTTAAAAAAAAAAAGTCAAGATTCCCAGCACGAGTTGTCAACTATAGAACAATAACTGTCTCCAACTAAACGGAATGTCGTATCCTTGCCATGTAGAGTAGGAGCAATTTGGACCATCGCCCCATCACGAACCGATGAATTTAAATCGGTTGGACCTCTACTCATGCCCTGATATTCTATCTCAAAGAACTGGAGATTTTTTTTTTAAGGCAATCTTTGCAGCAAAACAGTGTCGCATTGATATTCAAAGGCGAGAACGGCAGGGTCTGCATACAAATAAAGGGATTACTTTCCGATTGAAATATATTTATACATATATAAGCATACAAACCTGTAAATAAATATTATTAAATATCTAATCCCCATTTGTCGATTTCTATAAAATTATTTTGAAATATGATAACGTCCAAGAATATTTTTTTAATACCAAGAGGAAGTGATTATTGAGGTATCGCAGTGGCTTATTTGATTATCCAACATAAACCTTATAAAAAATATGTACATAAATCATTGGGAGTCATGAAAAATGAACTTAGTAGAATAAATAAAAAATGAGAAATCCATATTGATAAATATTTAAATGGATTTAATACTAAATGTTCGCAGTCCTGATCAAAGTATAATAAAAATACATGTTTACACCCTTTAAAAAGTAAACAAAACTATTGGATTTTTGCTAAGTTTGAAAGTATTGTCGAAAAAAAGTACTGAGTTAGACAAATTTTTAAATTTTATCCTTTCATCGTTTAATTAAACGTGGATTTCTATTCTATTATCAAAAACTAAAATAAATAATTAAACATGTTAATAATTAAAAATAGAAAATGTTTTATTGACCCTAATTGAAATTAAATGTTACCTTAGCAACTATAATTCAAAATAATTGTAATTTTTCAGATACCTCACGTTATCACACCAACGATATATTATGTACGCCATTCTACACATGAGGTTTGTCATTGGTTCATCATGTTTTATTTCTAGTTTGCAAAACACAGTAGATACAGGAAATTTTTAGAATATTGAAAAAAAAAAATGTCTATTTCAAAATAATGTGGAAAAGATTGGTAAATTAATCGATAAAATCCATTACTTAAACGGTACCATTATAAAAAATATACATTTTTTTTTTAAGTAATGTTTTATTTTCTAGAAATTTCGAAATAATTCTGAAAGTTAGATAAAAAATAAATGTATCCAACACGACATACGAGATTTGTGAGGAATGATGCATCGAATTTTGTATTCTTTTTTAAAACATTAAATTCGTAAAGCTAATTTTTTGAGTTATCGTTATCATAGCTTAAGCAAAACATTGTATATATGACTGTCGTTTTATAGCAATAATCTTTTTTATAAATTGGTAAATTTTGTGAACGTTTAGAACAATTACTAATAAAATACGCCAATATCATTTGTCCACTAAGGCGTTTAGTTAAGTATTTTTTATTTCATTTACTATATGTATTCAAGTATAACTGACGTCTAAAATTTAATAAGTACTGTCAAAAAGAGATACTTGAGAATTTCATTAAGAATTTCAAATTTTTATCTCATTAAAAGATAGAAGTAGTCGGGAGAAAACACCGTGAGAGTGGACCATGTAAGTAATATGATTTATAGTATTAATGGAATGTAGGGAAAAAAATGAATTCATTGCAGCCCTACAAAAATCCCTCGTTATAACATCATAGACGCTAAATACAAATATTACGATTATTTCAAGAAGAATCTGATACTGTTACCTATCATGAATACAATTTAAATAGTATTAACGGTATCTGTTAAACAGGTTAAATCGAATTCAACCTAAAGTAAATTGACAGAAACATACTAATGAGGCAGTATCATTAAATGAAGTTAGGAGTCAGATCACTTCCACTTAACGGTAGTTCTAATTAACAAGATACTCTGCTCTCAAGTGTTTTATTCTTACCTTGGTCTGGAATTTCCATGATTAAGATACCAGATGCATTTGTTTAAACTCAGAAGATCAAAAGCAACTTGATCAAAGTGCTCATGTTCCTGAGATATAAACTTTTTTAGATTCATTTTTTTTTTAATATGTTAAAAATAGGGAGCCCGATGGCACCGTGGTAAGAGACGATACTGTTAACTTCGAGGACCCGTGTTGGAATCCAGCTGGGCAGAAAATTGTTTTCTGTTACACTGTTACCGCGAGTCAACCCTGAGGGTTCTGGAGCCTCCTAGGGTCCACCCAACCCAATTAATAGTGTAATTAAGTGTGATTAGTACCCTTAATTGGGTAATAATCTAGCGGTCGAGTGTGATTCTCACCAAATCACCTCGTTGCACACCTGTTGGTCTAGCAGTTCCTCCTTACAAAGTACTGAACCTCTGATCCGCCTAGGGTTGTAGCAGTACAGATTTTAATTGTTTTTAATATGATAAAAATACCAACTTTTGTTTCTGACGCTCACAATATTGTAATTTCAACTATTTAGGCTGTTTGTGTTTTTCTCTATTATTATATTTTTTTAATGGTATTTTGTTATAGTATTTTACTTCCACTTTCCTATGTATGAAATATATAGGATGGGAAAGTATTACGATTGTGAAAATTTCTAATTCTAGTTTCCAATGGAAATACTTTGTTTTGGGGTACCCTCCAAGTGGCCCAAATAACAGTGTCTCGCAAAGTGGTCGGTATCTGTGAATTTTTTTTTTTTAATAATTTATTTATTGTTATTTACAACTGTATACATATATACACATCAAGTAAATTTCCTGTAAGTTATATTATGAGATGATACAAACATGTGGAGAATCTACCCATTGATAGAACTCCAAAAGCATTTTTAAAGGAGAAGATCTCGAGGCCATCTTCTTTTCAGACGCCAAGGAGGATTATTAGGTAGTGTCGGAGAAGCCAGGCTAGAAACGAGTTGGTTTGGGTGGTTGGGAAGTTTATTATGGAAGGATTGGTATCTGGTTCTGGCCAAATCGGCAACATAGGGGAAATTGAGGTCCTGATGGATGATTTGGTTTGTGACAAAGTAAAGAGCATTAAGGATTTTACGAAGGATTTTGGACTGTAAGGATTGGATTCGAGAGGAATTAGATGGTTTAGTGGTGCCCCATAGCTCAATTCCGTATGTCCAGATAGGCCTTACAATAGTCATGTAGATCAGTCTTTTGTAATGGATTGGAAGTTTAGGCCGTTTGTCTAGTAAATGTTGTATTAGTCGGAATCGACGAGCAGTTTCCTGTCTTTTCAGTCTTGTATGAGGATTCCATGTCAGTCGTTTGTCCAGATTTAGTCCTAAGTAACAGATCTGTTCAACAGGAATAAGTGGGGTATTATTAAAAGATACTGTCAAGACGAAGGTTTACGATGAAGGGTAAATGTGATTCGGTGGGATTTATTGGAATTTATTTTAATCCTCCAGTTTTGGCACCATTCTTCAAGGGTGGTGATGTGGGATTGGAGGGATTGGGATACAATGGAAGGATCATTATTCACTGACGATAGGCATGTGTCATCGGCATACGTGGTGAGAATAGTGTTAGGATGGGTTGGGACAGATGTAAAAACTGTATGAAGAATAGGACCAAGGATACTATCCTGAGGTACACCACCAGACTGAAGAAACAGGGATGAATAAGCGCTGTTGTGATTTACTTGAAATGACCTGTCTGAGAGATAAGAATGGATAATGAGATAATATGTAGTCGGTAGGAATTTACGGAGCTTGTATTGCAGTCCTGGGTGCCAGACTCGATCAAAAGCCCTGTGAATAGTCAAGCTAAAAAACCAAAAGTCATACCAAACTAAAGTTACAAAATTAAGGCTAGTAAACCACTGGAATGCCATAATAACTTTTTCGATAACATGTATTTTGTTTTTTTCAAGTCCACCTAATCGATTCAATTTTACATTTTTTTTCTTTTTCAATTTTCTCAATAGCAACTCAAATGATTTTGATTCTTAGAAAATCAATCAAGTAATCTTGAATACCAGCTAGGTGTTATTCTCATTAAAATAGATTAACAGGGCTTAAATGCCGAATTTATAAAAACATTCTTCGTAAGTAACTTTAATTTTGTTAATATGAAGTAATTAACCATTTTGCATTAATAACAGTGATAAAACATGAGTAAATATAAACAAGGAAAGAATTTGATGATTAACTAAAGGAAAAATAGATATAACAGTTTAGAGACTGGAAAATCGGAGACAATCGAACGTGTCCGATCTCTACCGATCCTATATTGCTATATCTGATATATTGCTCTATTTCTAGTAGGAATAAAGTTGATATTCGTTATTAGCCCCACGAGATACCCTAAAACAATAATTTTCATAGCAACAGAAATATAAAATTTTTTGCCTTCCGGGGTGGTTTGTGAAATTTGTGTAATTTTTTATTTCTTTTCTCTTTATAGTTTCATAATTTTAAATGACCATTTAGTACTTGAGCAAGAATTAACTGTAAGACATACATTTGTACTGTTGAAGCATCGTAACTTAAAAGTTAACTTCATATTCCAATATCCGGATTTCAAGTAAATTATAATTTAATGAAGTTTATTAGACCAAATTAAAAACATGAGGTACTCAGTAGACGTAGAATTTGATCCTCTACAGCTTTCATACTATGAGTTTTTCTATTAGAGTATTTATTTATTTCTTAGCTGCAGTACCTTATATAATATTATATCTCAATATTTAAAAAATAGAGAATTATTAAGTGTTTTCATTCAACGCAAAATGTACTCATTCAAAGTAGAATTTAATGATCTTTAATTTATTTTGGTAAAATTTGTTCGCTTGGTAGTACAAGGTTCACGAATATGAAAACTTGGATTCAACACCACAGAATAATCACACACAATATATTGTGTGGAATCGTGTCTAGGTAATCCTAAGTTTAAGTATAAGATGACTGGACTATATGTAATTGTTTTATATTTTAGCACCGCATTCACATCATGGACTGTTGTCTTGAGAAAAGATTCGTGCGCTACTCCTTACTGTTAGTACAATTTCTTCCTTTCTTTTGAAATATTATATCCCAGTTTAATGAGATGCTATTTCATTAGGCTCCTATTTTACTATTCAGCAGCCAAGAGTCCTTATGGATATCTCATTTCCTTGGGAACATCTAGTTTTAATAAAAGAACAAAACATATATTGTTACCTTGTAAAAATTTGTTCTAACAAAATTATTTTATAAAAATTAACGTCTAACATATTTCTAATAAAAATTTATCTTAAAAAAAGTAACTTAAAAAAAAACATGTAATATAAATTTAAGAATTCCTTAAATTATTATTCCAGTATAAAATTTTAGGTGAAATCTATTATTCTAAATACATTACTGCTTGTACAAGAGTTTTCTGTTTTGTAAGCCCTTGATTCATTGAAAATCGTGGATGTGAAGAAAGAATAAAGTGGATGTGAAGAAGGAATAAATTCCTCAATTATAAAAGCAGTGGTATAAGTATAAATAGTTTTTCAAGGGAACGTGATTGGTAATATACGTTGTTAGTAATGAATTTTATTTATTTAATTATTATTATGCGGTGCTCCCTGTCCACCTAGCAGTGGACCAACCCCGCATAATACAAATTATAACTCAATTAAATGAACCAACTCAATCAATTGAAAACTCCATTTTTTATGACCCATTTTTATTATTCCACCTTATAAATAAAATAAAATATTGCCCACTGATCGGTAAACCTTTTTTTTTTTTACATAAGTAACTAAAAAATTAACTGATTCTTGTTATAGGATCAGTTCAATAAATATTTCACCATACAGTAATAAGATAACTTAATGATATTACAGACGAGACGAAATATTCAAATAAGTATCAGCGAAATAATCATAAATATATTAGTAGGTCAAGGATTACTTAATGTTTCTCAATTTTAGGCTTTTCCCATGGAACAGGTCTTTCTTAGTCAGCTCTGAATAAGGCACTTGCATCCACTTTCGTAATTCTATACGCAGTTGATAATGGAAAAATAAATCATGAGAATTTATCTTAATATGATTAATAAATACATAAATTTATGACATTGGCTGATAACAATAAGAAATTAATTACAAAAAAGTTAATATGTTACTTGCATCACTCATTATACGTAACAACAATACTTAGCGAAAATTTATAAATATTAAACAATATCATCATCATAAACAGTAAAAGTAAAAAAGAAATGAAAATAAAATGAATAATTTGGGCAGCCTTGGGGTTGGCCGACAGAAGTTAAACTTCTGGAAATGAAATAGTAAATTAAAATTTAATTAATAATGATCATGCGTTCCCAATCATAGCTCAAGACAAAAAATATTTATAATAATAATTATAAAATTATAAAATTATAATAATTATTAGTATAGAACATTTAATTCGTAAGCCATTTATGCCTCAGCTTCTTTAGAGTATAAATAAAAAATATCGGGTTTTCTGTAACCCTCCTCCCTTTGGTTGGCAGCTTGGAACATGACTAACTAAATATTTTATTATCTGACGTGAAAGGGACATTTTAAAACCATTTGTATTTTTTCAAACAGAGGGCTAGAATTGTTTATACACTGGATTACAGATGCTGAACAAAAAACAATGAAAATTAGTACATTTGTTTCCTAATTGTTAAGAAAAAAAATTATAAATTTTTTATAAAACTCGAGAATTTAGTTTTTCTTATTGAAATATTCTTTTGCTAAATAAGTAAAAAAAAAATGTTTTTCAGTTAGAGGTTTTTTGAGATTTAGAGGTAGTCTAAAAAAAATTATTTCAGTACAAAAAGCTGTTGTTTATTAAAAAAAAATATGGTATTAAGTTTAAAAAAAAAATGCTAAGAAATACATGCTCACATCAATTATATGGAAACATTTAATGTTTTTTTAAGAAAACCTAAATTTTACAATTTCAGTTTCTGAAGAGGAAAAGAGGGTGGGAGATCCTTTTCTCATTATGAAGTATACAATAACTGAATAACAAGTAAGCAACAAAGTTCTAGGATTTCTCTTTCCCCCAGCAAAACTAGAACTGTGGGTAAAAGTAGCTGAAAGATTTCTGTTTGATAAAGCCACTCTCGTACACAAACAAATTGTGCACCAGCCACTGGAGGAATATTAATTATTTGTTTCATAAGAGTAAGTGCAACGGGGGCTGGTATTGTTCCACTTGCGAAGTGTAACTTAGATAAAGAACAACGGCATAGATTTGTTTGTACCATTCCTGGATAACATTTTTATAATTATTATAATTTATGCACATTGACATACTTATTTGTTATTTCTAACAACCTCTGTTTATTCTCTGAATCAAAATTATCTGTGAAATGTAAAGGGACCAAATATGTAATAAGATTACATATATATTATGATGATATTAAATTAGAAATAACAATAATAAAGTAATTCTGAAAAAAATATTAATAAACATTAGTACATAAGAAAAAATATAAATATAAATACATAAAGAAAAGTTTGAATAATAACAAATCATAAAAAAATTATATTGGTTAATTATTCCTAATAATGAATCTTAGCAAATGACTTATAAGGAAAAAGTAATTTAACTCCCCTCAAAATTTGTGACGAGAGAAAGTATGTAAACACTTTTTTATATAATAAATAATTAATTTAAATGATACATTGCTTTGTAATAATTTGCAGTGTTTTTGAAATTATTATTTTTTAATATTAGTAAAGAAATAGTACATTGATTTTTAGTAACCAAGACACCTTATGTTTTAGTTATTACTAAACGTGGCCGTTATAAAAAAAAAACTTAATTTTTTAATATAATATCAACTAAACAATCACCAAGGTTAATTATAATTGTTAATTAAGGTTAACTATAGTTGTTTCTCTGTTTAAAAAAATCAAAACTTTAAAAGTTATCAATACTGTTTAAATTTTAATTAACCCGAGTCAGTGCAATTGATGTACTGTAAAATAACGATAGAAAATAAAACAACGTGCTCATAAATAAAGAAGTTTTGCTAAAAATAAACAAGTTGGACGCATGGTAAAACACGTAACGAAGGGCAAAGAGATGTTGCACCATCTTGCATCCGAAACTGGTTTAGCGGAGTTGTGTAGCTCACACGGCAATATACGTTATTAAGTTTTACTACTTCAATTAGAATTTAATTATTTTTTTCCTAGATCGTCATAAAAAATGATTTTGATCAAACTATATGTCATTTGTGACTCTACAACTCTACAAATAGCTGCATAAAGAAACAGGATACAGCTCTTCCTATATGCAAATATTTTTAGTCCCACAAAATATTCTATAATAAACACCATAACATCTAACCTATAGTATAATTTGTGATACAAGTTGTAGCGATTTAAGTTCCTCCGGAAGTCGTATGCAACAAACACTCCTAATGAACTTATTTTTAAAATAAAAGAGTCAAAATCTAAATTAGATGAACTATCTTATGTTCCCAAAGAACCTCTAATATAATTTTAAATACAATGGAAACATAAAGTGACCTAGATTAATATATTGAGAAATAAGGAAAACAAATTTAAGGGAGCAAAGTTGATCTTATCCTATGTTTAATAGTTCAAACAAATTAAAATTGGGACTAGATCAAATATAATATGAATGTTTGTTAATCATTGTATTTGTGATGGCTACCGTTTACATTGGATTCAGCATCAGGTAAATTACGAGTTTAGTCCCAAAACTGCATGGAATATGACAACATTTATATAAAATCGACCGGCTGAAAGTGAAACATTATGGAAAGAATTGTTCTCATATTTTTTTTATTCTCTCGAAATCAACTCTAACGCTTGTGATTAAACTCGGTGTGTCAGTGTACAATCAAATGATCTTTAATATCAGCTAGGTCTAACCCTCATTGACATAGTCTGGCAGAGTTTAAATGACGGATTTTTGATAACAACTTCCTCTAAAGTAACTTCCTAATTCCTAATTCTAATTCTGTATATTTAAAAAAAAAATCACTGTTAGAAATAATAAAAAATGGATAAATAAAAAATATTAAAGACTTTTATAAATAGCTAAAGAAGATTTGATTTTTAAGAAGATTTGAAGACACACAATCGATTTGATTGGTCGATCGATTTTATAATTTACTCAAATAATTACCTATCACATTAATATATTATTAATATATAATAATGCCCTTGGGTGCAATATGGCGGCGCCCATTTCCTACCGAAGATTCTAACCTATACGTGCTCCATCTAGTGGAATTGTTTAGATTTAGCTTTCTACCTATTAATCTCACTCATCTAATTATAAAAATTTAAAATTATTTTTATCATCCAATTTTATACCTGTATTAACATATACTACATATTAATATTTTCTGCTTATACCGACGATTTCCTTAGGCAAAGTCATGGCTGGGGAGGAATAGCATGACTTAGTAAGATACTTACTTCACTTCAAAGAGCAAAGACGGACCACATACATACGACATTCGAACTACCGACGGTGACAGAATTTATATCGAGGAGACACATCAAATGTTTGACATTTTGTTTTATTCGATTCATGATCGATTTTTTGAAATCTTCAATAATGATGCCTCTCGTCAACTCAATGATTGTCTCTCTAAATGTATCATTAAAAAACAAAAAAAAAAATAAAGAAAATAAAACTACATAGCTGTTGGTTAACATCGTGAACGTGCTGCTGATGTAACCGGTACCTTTCGATGTTCAGTAAAAGTCCTAATGGTTGTTGAGATGATGGCTTCGGCTGTGAAAGTATTTTCGCCGCCCGTTATAGTCTCCGGACGGCGTTAAAGTCACTGCCGACATGATATACGATCGTGCGGTATCGGCGCGGTTCGGCAACTCTCGGGGTCAAAAGGTGGTCCAATTATCAAGGAATGCCATTAGTAGCCGACCTGGGGGAGGGGGGAAGGGGAACTGGGTCTTACGTGCCGAGGGTATCTGCTAATTGCCGAGGGATCACTACCGGTAGCCCTGCCTTGACGGGGATTTCATCGCCGGGACCTTGGCCAACATCTATCCCCTCATTATATGAAACTGTAGTGTAACTGTAAGCTGGGTAATCCGCTGGAGTCATTGCAAGTCGGTGGACCACAGGCTTGCTTAATGCCAAGGCTTCGGCACCCAGCAGATAGATATCTAATACTGAATATTGATCCGATTCATCCTCAATCGTGATCTGACATTTTCCTTACCAACAACGATTCTACCGAGCATATAACATTGTCCGATAGGCTGATGCACGATGAACAAAAGCTCATGAAACCAGTTTATATAAGTTTTATTAGTAGATACAATAAAAAAAAAAAAAAACAGTAAAACCTATGAATGTTATTAATTAAGGTGCTGTTTTCATGACCAACAGTTAAGTATACTAGGAAGTCATGCGATCTTCAGAGAGTCTTTCGACTGATAAAACAGAATAGATAATCTGCTATAACTGTCTCTAAAGTCGGAACTTGGAGTTAATTGTCTTGTACCTGATTCACTGAGCTACAAAGTCCTAAATATCCCAAATATATTACTAATTAATTAATTAATTTTTTCTGTATTATTTTTCCTTTGAATATCAGAAAATATCTAATCATCAATGTTGCGATTAAATACATTACTATCGTAATGTATGCAAATGAGTTGTTCCCCTAACCAAAGCTTCCTCCATCTTTTATTCTATGTAGTTTACTGTACTTATTTGCATCCTCGGTTGGAACGTCTTTAATTTTCTGTTAACACAATTTTTTTTGTCACTCTTGTCTTTTTCTCTTTCTTTTGGACATTTTTTCATCTAGTCCCATCTAATAAATTTTCAACAAATGATCTATTTTACCGATATGATACAATGCATGAATAATAAATTTTTTTATGGGATCTATAAGCATATTACACTACTCTTTTTCTTTATTAAAAATTATTTCATATTATTTTTAGGAATGAATTGAAAATAAATTTGTGGGTGCATTGACTTCTGCTGTCCAACAGTAAATGTTGTACTTAAAAAAGAAAAAAAAGTTTAATAAAAATATATCAATACAACTAAACCTTTCTAGGCATGGATAGATTGAATCAAATAATTTAGTTTCTTTATCAGTAGTGTGTAAGTAAATTCTTTGAATAAAAATTAACAGTACAGAATATCTTATAATTATATTTAAACAATTAAAAATTACAAATAACCAAGTAAAACGGCTCTACAAATTATTTAATAACCCTTTAATAAATTTGGTACATATTAAACGCATATTCAACATGTATTTGCCAGAACAGAATATGTATAAAAACGACCTAATTCTAGAACCAATTGGTTTGGCACACAAAAAATTATTATCTGGTTGTTACTACAGGTGTGGTGGTTACTATTATACCCCATTAATTAGTTTGTATTTCTTGTTTACAAAAATAATAAATTGTTGTCATAAGAAAGTGATAACAGTGTTAAGTTGAATTGTAATTCATTTTTTAAATTTTTTTCAAAATGATAAAAGTGACAAAATAGGGTAATTTGACTGAAATTGATGACCAAGGCAGAATAGTCTCCAAATTTTTTAAAAAATTATTGATGTAAGTTCTAAATTTGTATTTAAGATTGTCGAAGAGAATGAGCGATATAGCTGAAACGTTTGAAGAAATAAATAATGTTTTTAGACTTAAAGTGTAAACAATAATAACCAGTCTAAAGAAGGTGAAAAAATTATATATAATTTTTAATTCTTTTTTAAAATGTTTCCAGATTCATATTACAGATTCTCATGACAATTATGGTTAAGAATAAAATGTTGTTTATAAACTAATTTATTTTAATTTATGTAATAATCTTGTGAAGTTAACTTAATTTATAAAATAGTTAAAAGAAGCAATTAATTTAAGCTTGGGTTCAACATAAAAATTAACTATTAAATATATATATATATATATAAAAATAAACAAAATCTATGGGCAAAATAGAAGCCGGTAAACATTTTTATTTAGTTTCGTAATAGTTAATCTGTTAGGTCAAATAAAACATGACTCAGCTTAAATGGGTTTATGTTATTTAATAAATTGGTTTCCATCAAGACCTCGTAATAAAATCTAATAAACCCTATTAACAACTGTTTTAAACCTTTTGACAGCTATAATCTAACAGTTGTTTTATAACCTCCAATTGTAGAAAAAACTAAAAATGAGTGACTTCCCGATTAATAATAATGCGGAAGATATTAAATAGAAACTTGTTCAAATTATTTTTGCTTTAGCCCACTTACATACGACACTCGAACAACCGACTCTGACAGAATTTATATTGAGGGGATAGATCAAATTTTTGATAGCCACCAATACTGCCAGGACACTGACACCGACAGGACGGCCACAAAGGTGACAGACACATACAAACAGACTCAGACTCGACTGAGAACTACTAGTAAGCTAGACTACAGGCATTAAAAAATTTGATGAACAGCAGACTCAACCTATTCCAATTTTCTGGCCAATCCCTTTCCTCATTCCCCTCTTAAAATACAGTATAAGAGATAAATATAGTTACCAACCCACTATATATCAAACCCTTTAGATCCTTGGAGCTTAAAAGAAAAAAAAAATTTTTTTCTATCACCAATTAATATTTCTTAGAGTACTTATTTATGCATATTTCCATATTCCCATTATATTTCAGATCTTTGCCGGATGATTTAGGGGTTTAACCCTTTTTCATTTTAAATTTGACAACTCGTAATTATTACTAAGAAGCTTAGTTTTAAAATAATACCTCTTCAGCCAGAGGAATATTTACAACGGGGGAAAAAAACAAGACCTCTAGATGCCCACTTTATTCTGTGTTTTTTTAATATGCAGGTTACTTCAATAATTGATCGGTTCAAGTACTTACATGAAATTTTATTTCGAATATTAACATAAAATTACAAATACAATTTGTTGATTGAGGTATCGAAGTTGAGGATTCGAGTATGACGTATATTGAGGATTTGAGTTGAGCGTTTGGAGTAGAACCCACAGCAATGTGAACCCCATGCGGCATTGGAAAATGTCGTTAGCTTAAGCATTATTTTTTATCTCAGTCGATGTTGACAACGGACTATCCAAAGCAATTGATATTGACAAATTTATTTAAACTTAAGTTAGTATGAATTAAGTGAGTAGTAAGATAAAAAATAAAAATATGAAATATGTCAATTTTTAAAAATAATATTTCATTGTTATGCTTTTCCAAGGACAAAAAAATGGAAAAAACAAGGAAGTTTTCGAGTAAAAGAATACAGTTTACAATTAATAGCTTCAAAGATGTAGGTGGGTATTAAAAATTACAAAAGATGATGAATTCTATTCATCTTTTACAAATGGAAACGATCTGCTGGATCACGCAAGTCTAATTATCTTAATTATTTCGAATGTATTCAAAAGAAATCAAGGCTGCTCTGTAAAATTCTTAAAGAGTCGCATTCCGCAATGGCATTTAAATGTAAATGATTCAAAATAAATTATTACAGATTCAAGATATTCCAAACATTTTAAATTTATATTTGTATGGACATACTGTATCATATCATTATGATCTTACTTCAAATTTGCTTGTTGTATTTTATATACAGTTGTAAATGTCAATAAATAAATAAATTAAAAATTTTTGTAGGGTGTCCCGGAATAATGGTTCACGATGGTATCGTGAATTTCATTTTATAAAAATTAACAGAATTTTAAAGACTCTGAATCTCCAACTGGCTTAAATTTACTTCAGTTCCCCTAATAAACCTTGCAACTTCTTTCTTGCAAAAAATAAAATAATCGAATGAAATGGAGGGAGAAATACTACTAATTGGCTAAGACAATATTACGTGATGATTAGGCTAAGTGATAACAGTGCTGCAAGTCTGAGGAAGTGTCAGTTGAGGATACTGAATAAGGTGTTGAAAAGTTTATTATTATTTTTTTTTAATAATTCAAATAAGCTTTGTGTTGAACAAATAAATAATTAAATTGTTGATATATAATATTCATTAAACGCTATTATTGCTAATACCAGTTAGCTATAATCCAAAAAAGGAATAATAATAATATTTAATTTAACAAATTATTATTATTTCAACAAAAGTAGTTCAATTTTCTCATTCAGAGTGCGAATAAATTAAGTAAATTTGGAACTGGAACCGTTATATTAAAGGGAGCTGTTCCAAAAATATAACTGGAACAATTGGAACAGTACCAAAGTTTAATGATTCCAGCCCATTTACCTGCGCCAGTATTCTCAGTGAATAATGATCAAAGGGAATCTGATCAAAAAACGCTTCTCAGGGTTCATAATTGATTGAGAACTTAATTTTCTGTAAGAATTCGTCAATAAGAGTTATGAATAAACGATCATAAAAATTCATCATCTTAACAGCTCCTCACATATCAAGTAAATTTAATTGTCAAACAAGTTCTCGTTTACATTTATTTGACGTTTACCGGCAATAGGGCAAAACCACAAAACATTGTGGATTTTGGCGATTTTTCTTTCATAACGCGTATAAAATAGTTTAAGAACTAAATTCTCTTTAAATATCATTTTTTTGGAAATGCACATTTCCATTGGAAATTCCAGAGTTAAAATTCGGAGGAAAAGTCGGTCACTTCTCCAAAGATTTGGGAGGTTCAAATCGTAACAAAGACGTTCAAAGTTTCGTTTCGAAATTCTCAAAAATTGAACTCATAGTATTAACATAAATTTTTTGTGGAGAGCCCCTGATATTGCCTACTATTTAAAATATTTGAATTTTACTAAATTTGATATTTGAAAGTATTTATTTTAATTACATCAGAGATTCTTTATAATCAAAGACATTATTTTAAACTTTAAGTAGAATTATTTTCCATGGATTAATCCAAAGATAATGTACTGTTTGAATTTTCTTTGGTATGATTATCGTCAAGCATGTGTTAGGAAAGGGAAAGTCTTATTAATTTTATTTGAAGATAATGGGTATATACACATTATCTGTATTTTCTGATGTAAATCACTGTAGAAAAAAAGGTTGGTTGTATTAATTTCGGATTAGGGCTAATTTTTAGCTGGATGGAAATTTTGCATCATTAATTAAAGTTAGTTAAGACCTGAGGTATTTCACTCTAACGTTTAACGAAACCGTATTAAATATTATTACGTAAGTATTCTGTATTTTTAAAAAAAAATTCTATTCGCTGTCAATGATTCAATTATTTTATTCAATAATTTTGGGTAGAATTCAACCAATTTTATTTAGCTATATATTCTTATGAAAATGTCTCGCTATGAAAGAACACGATCAGAATAAAAATTAAGTAATTTTGCAGCACGACTTTGACTGTTTAATTTTCAGACTGTAAATAGATTAACCATGCAATATCCATAAGATGTTAATATTCCGATTGATCAATGTACGTCAGTGGTAGAAATCTGAGGTAAACACAGAGACGACGTACAATTGCCTGAGATAATACGGCGAAAATTGACCTCCGGAATAGATTCAAGGACAGGACCTGCCAGTGTCGTCATTGCAAGCGGAGCGTCATTAACGTTCCCTGAATTTCTGTGGTTCACTTTGGTCTATAGTTATGACGTTGTTGATTCAGCGAAGCTCCGGGTTTGGGACTTGTACGAAGCCCTTCACCGATGGTGACCCAGAGGCCCGATTATGAAAAAGCTCCCCGCGCAGCCTGAGCCCTATATCCGGTCGTGATCACGATCAGGGATTGCGTAAATGGCTGAAAAGGGACATCAGCTTTAAGATTGAGATCAGCCGGCTCCTTAATCCGTGATTAACACGACAGGGAGATGCCTTGCCTCAGCCTGGGGCACCTTGTGTAAGAGGCGGCGACAATGCCTTGCTTCACCGGCCGAAACGCTCGCACATTCGATGCGATGCGGTCTCCGTTGCGGTTCGAGTTTTCTCACTTGTTGCGTCAAAACGAAACAACGTCTCGAGCAATTAGTGTCAAAGTTAAACAGAAACCGCATCCCTTCGGAGGAGATTCGCGGTTGACACCTATCCATCGCTTCCATTCCAGCTGTGCTATATTTGTTTCATTTTAGGACTGAGTACTAGTATTTACTTATAATTCTCGGAACTGAAGAAAGTAAATTATTCATATTTATACTGTCATAGCAAACTATAAGATCATAACTAACCTTCATAGCTATAAGTTATAGATACAGACAATAATGACACGATCTCATATTTATCATCGGCCGTGATATTAAACTATAAATATCGCATAACGTAAATAACACAATTAAACATATCAAAAATATTTACTAAAGCTACCAGTTCATATCCGGAATCTTGAGTTAAACGTAAAGAGCCCTGGCCACTTAATTGCAGATAAACCAGGGAGAGATAATGTACTAAAGCTACAAAATTAAAAAATATTTCTACACGCAGGAAAAAACAATATGAACTATCATCCTACTAACTTCTCATAGTTCGTCTTCCTTTGTAAAATAAATTATAAATTATGAACTGAAAAACAATAAAAGACATAAATATCACGAATAATTGCTTAACGCGTGATTGATATTGTTCAATATCAAATTCAATCAAATTCAAATTAAATCAAGTACCTTTACAATTCTATACATGATCCGTAGGTTTAGTTAATATAAATATTTCACTAAATTATTAATAAATACTTCAACCGTATTCATTGTTTAGTAATCGGACAAGTACTACTACATTGGAATATTGATTGCAGTTGCCTAAGATACGGGCATATTGTTTTCATTTAAGTTTATTTTTATTATTTTATTTTTATTGTATTTATATGTAATACAATTGAAATAAATAGAAAAATTAGAATAAAAAGTAATCTAAGGAAATATTGCTGTAGTTGTAGTATCTGAATAGAAGGTCTTATTTAATTACTGTTTATTTTTTAACTTACCTGGCTCAATTAAATACGAAAACTCTTTATGTTTATCGTGAAAAGAGGTCAATATTTTAGGTTATTATAAAAGTTAGCAAAAAGATATTAAATCGAGGAAAATGATTAATACAATAATATTATTCAATAATATTATCTTTAATATTTAGTTCTAACGAGGTGTAGATAATTGACCGTAAAGTAATAATTAGAGAAGATGGTAGAGAGTGCGGTCAATAAGAAGAACTTTAATAAACAAAAAAATATTTATTCACATCGACGTTTGGACCTGAGTTTCAAGTCATCAGGGAGCTTGTATCAAAGAGGTCCTAGGAAAAACTGAGTTTAGCTGGTTAACGCTGAGTTTAGTAACTATTTTAGTTAAAACCTCTTCCCTACAAGCTCCCTGTTGACATCAAACTCAGGTCGAATCTTCGGCATGAATAAATATTTTTTGTTTATTTATGTTCGTTTTACCATCTTCTCCAATAATTTAGTTCTAACTGTTCAAATATTAAGACATCATTTATTTTATATTAGTATTACTTCTTTATTCTTTCTCCCATTCATATGCTTTTATTTATACTGTTTAACTATTCGTATTTCTTGTTTCTTCGTATTTCAGAAGAATTTATTCAATTAGAAGCAAAACGCTGTTGTTTAATAAATACACTCAGTCATTCTGACGGTCATCAATTTTTTATTACTACTGTCAACTATTATGTATAGTATTACTATGTATAACTTGTTGAACATGTTCATGAACGGTTTCAGTTTATTGTTTATTCATTTATTCAATTTATTCATTCTATTTAACACTTTGTCGGGTATATCGGTACTAGTGAATGGCTGACGCTTAAGAAACCTAATTAAGTATCTACAAATGTCGATATATCATATAAAATACTGCCAAGTTAAACTAAACTTAATGCCATATTTCGGTAAAATAATATGTGTAAATTTATAAAATTTTCTCTAAACTCATGTATTTTTTATCTGCTAAAGAACAGTGTAATGATTATTATAAAAAAAAAAATTAAGATTTATTTATGCATCAAGTATGTAGATTACTTTTTAATGTAGATTATTTAAATGAAAAACAGTGCTTAATTTTTTACCATTTTCTGATAATAAACGAAACATCTGTCGTTAATTAAAATGAAGAGAAATATTTGATTAATATTAATATTGTCCACATTTATATTTGAAACTTTCAGCCATCGGTAAGAACATTTTTGTCAATTTTTGACGTGACAACGTCTTATAAATCATTTTGCGGGATGCCATGTTAGAAAAAGTGTCCCGTAACGGAAATTGACTTCGTTTAACATATGGATATTATATCATATGTATAAAAATTAATTAATGTATAACCAAGCAAAAATAAATATCTGAATTCAATATGTGAACTGGTTTATTATTTCAAATATATAACATTGGATTGATTTTAATTTATATTTATGTAATATTAGCATAGAGTATACGTTGCCACGGAAACACGGGCACGGTTTTTTTTTTAATAAAATGGATTATCTGTTATATAATTGTTTTTATATGCTAAAATATTAATTGTCATATGATTTTTATTAGTATTTTAGCTATATGCATTTTCATGATGAATTAGAAGTATTTACTTGACATTGTTCAGAAAACCATATTGGCTATTACTTTTTTTTTTTTTTTTTGGAGGAAATCATCCTTTTATGACTTCTTTACTTTATTTTAATATTTCTAGTAGTTTGCTCGTTTTTCAATTGTTTCACAATAATAAAAAATAATGCATAATAGTTCTAAAATTATACTGTAAATTTAAAAAAAATCAATTATAATTAATTTTAAGCAATTTAATTACAATTTACTATTTACACATCTGATTTTACAATTTTATATAAATTTACAAATTTAATAATTTGAGATTATTTGATATTTTTTTTCTTAGTTTAAATTAGATGATGGACTATTATATCTTGAATATTGTGTCTATTATTTCTCTTTGCATTATTCCACTGCACTGCATGCAAATGCAAGAAATGTTCTTCGAATGTTAGAATAAAGTAATGAAGTCATAAAAGGAAAATAATATTTAGAAAAAATATATACAATCAACACTTATCTGTAAAAATATCAAAACCGGAATTCTAAAGTCAGGGACCTGAGTTAACATTAACTCATAACTACGAAAAATAAATTTAAATTAATAGTAAACAATAATATATGACATTAGATACTAATAGTGAATTATGTGACTTGAAATATGCCGAGTTGTGAACAAGAACGAAAGACCTCTGGAGAACAGTTAAACAGAATTTATTACCCAGAAGCAATTTAAACTCGAAACAGTAGAAATAGATTTATTTAAAAGCCAGGCACTTCGGTGGGGTCTCGTTCGTAATTTTCTCTTAATGTTTCAGGAGCACGATTTCAATCTCGTTTCCACCTCTGTTTCGACTCATTCAAAAAATTTAATTGACTAAAAACCATATTGAGCTGTCTCTAAAACCGGATAAGCCAATAATATCACTCAAATATATCGTATCGATGTAGAGTATAAGAAACTTTAATAAACGTAAAAAAATAAATAATATGTATGAGGACGCTTAGCTCTCTCGGGTGTAGCTAATTCATGAACGAAACCGGTCCAGGATCAACAGGAGTCCTATCCGGATCATGTCTGAAATGTCGGTGCATTAGCAGAATTAATAAACAAAGTCAAGACGACTACTTCACCCCCGTCCATAAATGTCCGACATAGATTTCCCGATCCGGAAACATTAGTTTTTTTTAATATTTCAATAAATTCATGGAGACTTAAAGGACCTGAGATCCAATCTCCATACACGGTACAGAGCGGTGGGAACGCTCCCTGTACAGGACATTGTCTAATGTTTACAGCTACAAGCTAGGAGCATTAATATAATTCACAATGGCAGTTTCATATTTTTAAACTTCCACGTATTCAATCACTTAATGATGTGAGAACTAATTATGTATTATTCATAACAAACCGCGGTTTGAACCAGATCGGAATACTAATGGATTGTAAAAACGTTCTTCATCACGCCTTACATCGAAACTTTTACATTATGTTAATTCGAAGATGAGGTACGGACAGTAAAGTTGTTGTTCCGAAACTTAATAAAATATGTGTGGTGGGAGATATGCTTAATATGGCCTTGATAATTATTGATCCCCATTTTTAAGTGGTGTCTACTACTTCTTACAAATACGTTCATCAATAAAATTGTGATAATAAGTTATCTGAACCATTGCTTCATTTCATGAGTGGAATCTTAAGATCCATACGTTAATTTTTATCTTTTACTGACTGAACTAATGGAAGTCTTCCTC
The DNA here is from genome assembly GCF_000696795.3 of Halyomorpha halys. Classification (NCBI taxonomy): domain Eukaryota; kingdom Metazoa; phylum Arthropoda; class Insecta; order Hemiptera; family Pentatomidae; genus Halyomorpha; species Halyomorpha halys. The sequence continues at coordinate 152,319 of NW_027111938.1, read as the reverse complement.
AGTTAAATATTAATGTTCTATATTATGTTATTTCCTCACTCACCAAATTAACGAAAGTTTTGTATTCGCCAAAACCAAGTACTGGAAAATATCTTGTTCCCAATATCGGAAATTTTCTCTTCCGTTTTACGTTTCACATCAGAAAAAAATAGGTTTCGTGTTGGCCTTTTTGTAGTTTTGCAAACCGAAAAGTTAATTCTATTTTTATAAAATTTTCAAGATATCTTGTTATATTTCATATTAATCAGATTCCTTCCTCTAATCTCGAAATATTTCCCCCGGCTCACTTTTTTTTCAAAAACAGCTCGTTATATTCTAACCATATTTGGAGGAATGTTAGGGGATAGAGAAAAATGGTTCTAGTATCAACTTCATCAGTTTCCTTCGACTATTTTCCCTTAAACATTAGAAAAACTCTTTTATTGGAATATTTATAGTTCAACAACAGTTTATCATGTAGATTTTATTTTTAAACGATGGGACAATAAAGATAATTTTTTACCCAATTGGTTCTAAAAAAGGATACTTTTGAGTACTCACACTTTGTAAAAAAATCTTTCTCCCGGGAAAATATGTGTGATTTAAAACATGAACAGAATATTGCGACAGATATACTAATTTCCAACAACTAGGTATTTGAGGCGTTTAATTTTAATTGAATAATTCAATAATTCAAATTGAAGTTTAAATCGATGCAATAGAAAAATAGAAAAAAAAAGAGAAATAACGAATCAGAAAGTTAATACAAATGTTGAATAAATAAAACAACTTTTAAATACCTTAAGAATTCAATAAGAGAATTTAGGAACGACTCAAACCAAAATTTAGTAACTTTATTGTACACGATATTAATATAATTTTAAAATATGCAACTTAAACTAGAGTTAGTTATTCCCAAGATTAGGAAATTTATTTTAATTAATTAAAATACGGACAGCGAAAATAATTATCTGTTGGGCGTTCTAAAACAAAATTAACTGAACTCAAAAGTGTGGATGCATATTGATTGCCCAGACGTCATTTCGTTTGTGTCCCAAAACCAATACTTGACGGATCGTCCAGAAATTCAGACTAATTTATACTACCCAGTCAGAATAGCCCATCTACAATCTTTGGAACATGCGGGAATTTTCCAAAGTTTGGCAAGTATGTGGTAGTACTTTTAGAAGTCCTAACATCTTGTAAAAAAAGACTTCGACGAAACATCTAGGATTTTTTTTTTTTTCGTTTTTTTATTTTTTAATTCTGGGATTCTACCACAGGTGAATTGAGAGAGAATTTCAAGAAAAAAGAATTAATAGTTATTACTGTCGAAATGATGATAGCTGTGGACATTGCCTGACCTGCACCCGGTAACAATAATTAAGATGATTGTGTTATTATCTATACATGTAATAAATCGTAATCGTAAATACGAAGACTAATTAATAACAATTAACTTTTAACAATCAATATAACAAAATGTTTATGGGAGGATTGCTTTTTGTTCCGACCTCAACGAATACACGTTTTGATGGAATTTATTAGGTTTCTTGGGAGTTTTCGCCATTCAGCTACGGATTTCTCATTATTATTATGATTATTAAAACCACACGTTCAACCAATATTATCAGATATTCAATGCGTAATAAGTAGAAATAGTTATAACTTAATAGTAACCATAACAGATAATTTAATAGTATAGTATAGATGGTGATTACATTAAGCTAGTAATTAAGTTTTTAATACCGTCTATACTTTACAATCCACTCCTATTTTCGATAAAACTAATTATTTCCTAATTACCAGAATATCACGTCCGGCATAAGTACGTGGCGAAAGTAAAAAAAAAAAAGCTGGATAAATAATGGTTTGAAGTTCCGAGTATTGCCATTGCATTGGCTTTTCCCATGTTGAACCTGGACACGGCCAGAACCCTACAGCTATCGTAAAGGTGATCAATGTAATATTTTCTCCTATGATCCCACAATCCATGATGTAATCGTTGAGAGCTAAAGGAAATCCCAGCGCAGATCCTAGCTCCTCCTAATCTACGGCGTCATCTCAATATGACGACTAATCGACAAATAATACGACGTGAATTGGTGACGTCATGGTGCAACTGGTTTCGTTGTCTTCGTGCACTTTTGTGTTCCTTCCAATGCATTTAGTTTATTTTAATTTTAAAGAAACATTTATTTCTGGATTGACTCCTGGATTAATTAACCATTTTTATCATACATCTGGCGTTTAACAGGATTTTTCTTTGCAGTTTTTTAAACTAGATGTTACTGTCGTTATATTTTATATATTATTATATATGGCCTTGGCTATGGCGAGTTTTATTCTAACGAAAAATTTTAAATTTTATGTATATTTTGTAATATAAAAGAAACGTAGGACGGATATTTTAAAACATAGTGTAAATAACTTGGATGTTTTAATAATTTATTGGTTAAACATTTTTTTTCTTTTATATTCTTTCAATTATATATA
>NW_027111938.1:138338-149779 GCF_000696795.3 Halyomorpha halys | reverse complement strand
TATAATCTTGAGATATTGATTTTCTTTCCTTTTAAATATCAGATAATTTTTCAACTACTACCTACACTTTTAATTTACTAATGATTGAACTTCCTCATTTGAGGGTATTCACGATGGATAAGAAAAGATCGTTAAATATTCAAAAGTTTATTTAAATACTTAAATTGTCTGAGGTCTGATATCGTGAAAAAAAATCATTTCAATTTAATATTATCTCATTACCTACATGCTATTTTTCTTCTATTTTTTTAATTAGCCCTATAGTCCTCTTCTAACCTTCATTCACACCTTCAATCCACACCAAGAAGGTAATATATCTATACAATATACGGTATACGTTAACTAATAAATTTTATTTTACTATCAATTTTATTATTTTTTTTTATTAAATTCTATCATTCCACAATTAATAAATTAAATGTTTTCATTCAAGCTATAATAAAATTATTTTTTATTTATAACATATCTTAACAAAATTTCAAATCTTGCTATCTAATAATGTTCTAGTTAATATTTATTTTTTTAAATTGATATTCAATAACTGTACTTAAATCATTAGAATGTATGTACATGTTCTGACCAAAAAGTTTTAAAATAAACATTTTTATTACCATATTTTAGTATTTTTTCCCCAAAAGTATTTTAAAGATATTTGAAACCCACAAGCAAACATCTTGAGAATATTTTTGTAAATATTACATTTCCAAATGAACACTAAATAATGACCTTCATATCACTCTTGTTCTTGACCTTATACCAACCAAATTCTCAAAATTCCACGTAAATATTTTTAGTCATCCTAATTTTTTGATTCAATCCTTATCCAGTTCCATCCATCCCTACAGTTCACCTCGAAGGTTGAAACGGCAGTGGGTAAGGAACTTATTGTAAAATGAAAATGGGCAATTGGAGTTCTGGCAATGGTCAGATGCATAACTCAAGTTGAGTGTTTGTGGCTTTAGCGCACTTGCTCAGCCTCCACTGGCTTATTGCCAGTAACGCGGTGGAGGAAAGGGATGCGTTGGAATCACAAGAGCTCTGACTGAGGGGATCCTCGGGTTACTGTAAATATTGTATATAAGAGTGCAAATGTGACCGGTAATTATTTTATTTATTTTTTCATGTACATAGTTTGGTTACGTTTATTTTCTTTATCCTTCTGTTTGTATATATTTAGAGAGAGATTTTATTAATTTGTATGTAATTTTTTTTAAATTGTTTGTTTATTTTTAATCTTATATTATTTTATTTTAGTACGAATGTAATCAGTTATCACTACTACATGTTGCCCAACAACTTTGTGGCAGATTGTTTTATTTATCAAGAAATAAACAAAAAAAAAAAAAAAAAAGCAAAATTTGTAGACAAAAATTGACCCCAATGGCATAATCATCTAGATACCAACCCGCACGATCTCTCAAAAATTCATCAAAACAGGAGAAACCATATTAGGTGTTTAGCCCATTACATGGATTTGGCGACAGGAAAAAAGGACAGACAGACATGAAAAAATTCGTTCCTTTATTTCAAATGAAATGAAAGAGGAATTCTATCGTAAATACGTTTCCTTTTTTTGTTTTACTTTTGTATAAATATAAAGCTACTCTACCAAAGGTAGAGAGGAATATAACTTAAATCAGAGTTGGACAAAAATTAGTCTTGCTAACACTGTACCTAAAAAATAGCTAAACTAATTGTGGTTGTAATGGATACAATATCCAGTTATTGATGGTTCGTTAATAAATAAAAAAAATTATCCTTGACAACTACTATGCATTTCTTGGAGGAAGGAAAGAGTGTAATGGAAGGAGTAAGCATGTAGAAAAAGGGAAGCCAAAGAGACAGGCCTTATGATGAACCTAGAACTCTTCTGTTTCAATTTAGATTACAATGGCAGACATTCCACTTAAACTCAACGTAAACCTAAGCCCTTAGGGCGTGGCCTTTTTGGCATCACCTTTGCTTTGAAATAGAGTAGGGTTATGCCACCACTCTGGTGAATTCAGTACGATGCTAATTTCTGTCAAACTCTGGCTGAAATCATATGGTAAAAAATATTAAAAGTTTAAATTTTATTAAATATCAGGCAAGAATTTTACTAAAAATCATATTGCAGTAAGTACAGTTTTTTCAATTATTATTCTCTACCTTGCCATGTTTAGCAAAAAGGGAGGTTATCATACAGGTTACTAACCTGTTCTTAAAAGAGTATGTAGGTCTAGTTTTCATCCTATAGGGCCGAGGATGTAGTTACAATTTTACTTTGTACAGACTTGTCAGCTTTAAATTTCTACAAAACCTCTTTGGCTGTAATCAATGGTGTGAGTTTATTTATGATTGACTGATCATGATAGACATTCAGCCAATATATGTAAGAGAGTTATAAATATTTTCTGATTTGATATATTAGAATGTCGGAGAGAGTTGACTCATATAATTACAACGTAACAGTAAGATGCCGAACCTCGTCACTAACCGCAAGAGATCACTCACGACTAATCACAATAAAGATCGTGCTTGCGAGTGTCATGTAACAGGAGCAAGTAAGCCTGATACGTGAAGTCTAAGCGTCACAGCCGGACCTCGCTCTGTAAGCTTCCAGTCACGTTGTTCAGAGCCCGCGCTAATTGCGAGAGCCTTCGAATCTGTTTAATAACACCTATCATAGCTCCGGCATCATCATGGGATTATCGGTACCTCCTCTGTCAAGGATGCAACAATCTCATCTTTGATGACTGGTTTGTTATTCTAAAAATAGAAATATAAAACAAGTCATAATTAAAGATTAAAAGACAAAATACAGATGTTTTCAGAAAATATAATTACAATAATCTAAAAATGAAAACAAAAAGTTAATTTTTAAAATAAACTACCAAAATCGTATTTTGATTTTATTTATCAAAGTCATTTATTAAAACTTGCAAATCTACAAAATCGAACATTAAGAACAATAACGCACCCCAATAATAAAGCAGAAAATCTTCAAATCGTTGGTACTTTACCTCTTTAAATGTTTTATTTTTATAAAATTATCTTAAAATTTATGAATAATAATTTATTTATAAAAAATAAAATATTATGTTTGAAAAATTTTAGAAAAAAAAATTTATCAAACCACCCTATAACAATAAATTTGATCAACGTACCTTAAACTATATGGTACCATATCTGTTACATTGCTTACCAGAAGAACTAATAAATAAATAAACCGCAAAAACAACAAACAAAATATATTTAACTTGGTACTAACTTACTTCTACGATTTCCAATAATTGATTTTGATTCAACAGATGACCATATCTGCCTGTATTTTTTCTCAACTCTATAATTTATTTATTATATTGCTATTAGAATTAGCAATGTATGTGTTTGCTTAGTAATATATATTATTAGATCCATATTTTTATCATATTCTGTATCTTGTTTTATTCTTATTATTATAATAATTCACTAATTGTAAATTTGCAGCTTCACTTCAAAATCCTTTCAGTTATTTGTATTATTATTTTTATTATTCTTATCTAGCTAAAAAATTGTATAGCCTCCACAAGGCCCTAATAGTCATAATTGTAATAATTACATTCCACTTATGTCTATTATTTTTATGTGTTATTTTGGCACTGATCGATAGATGTGTCGGATCATCCGTCCGGACCATATTGGATGTAATTTTTTTAATATATAAAATAGAAAAACAAACTTGTGATTATTTGTATATTTGTGAGACTTCTAAAAAATTAAAAACTAGAATAGAACTACTTAAAAGTAATTGCAAAAATAATAAAAAATGTGTTCGCTTCAGCATTGACCCAACCTAGTATGAAACTCAAGCACAATCTTTATTTCATCAATCCAAATATTATAGATACCGTTATTATACTGGAAATAGGGCACTCATATAATCCATTCATATAACAAAAACATAAAACAGGTTGATACAAACAATTTAAGATACAAACAAACAAATTATACTGATATTAGTAATAAACAGGAAATATAAAAGTATAAATAATGTAGAGATATCGATAACTAGAAAATAACAATTTTAGACTGATGAATCAGATCATAGAATATTACCGTTTGAATTTTATTTTGGACTACTAGAGAAAGAATCTTATGTTATCTATGTTACACAATACTTAGGTTAGAAGCGAACATTTATAATTAATAATTTGATTTATATTTACTATCATAAGTTAATTTTATATAAAATACAGGTTATAAAATACATGTTGATGAATGCCAAGCATATAACTCCTTCAAATCTTTGTATGATATACCAGCGGATCTCCATTTCATCAACAGTGCTTTGTCGCTGCGGTCGTATGTCACATGGGAGGTGACAACGCGAAACATGTCGAAACTCCCTGATTTTAAGTTCTTGGGGTCCGTGTTGGATTTGTTTTTGGGACCTGTGCCTAATACAATTTTGAGTTTTTGGGCAAATATATAAGAACAATTTTTTTCTGCCTATCGTAATTACATTTCGTAAAGTTGATATGCAGTTAATGTAACCTTTAGTCCACATGCATTACTTGTACTGTTAACAATCACGCCATACCCAGTCCGACAGTAAAACTGTCTTGATAGTTGATGCTGTCATGATTATAACCATCAAGTAGTATACCATGGTAGTGGCTAACACTTTTACCACAATAACTGAAAGTGTACGATAGCTCAATGCGTATACATGTGATTGTTAAGGTAGCAGTTACTTCACTGACTTTACTTGTACTATTACCGATTACGCCTAACCCAATGCGACATTACTTAACTATTGAATTGTTATTCCGATTTTCAAAGTGCTGAGCGGGTATTTTTTTGGTCAATGGAAGAATCGGTAGGATTGCTTATTAGTTAAGTATCCATAACAGAGCAATTAAGATTTCCAGTTATATATCACTGCCTTTTCTAAATTAATAATTATTTGAATCTCATATGTGTGGAAAATAAATTATTTCTAACAAAAAAGTTATTCTTACAATACTGATTTATTTTTTCCATGTTTAACGGAACCACCTACAACCTAGTGAATATCACCTATAAAAATCTAGTTATTGATAAGGGTTAATACAGTAAATTGTATCTGGATTAGTCGTACGTGTAATATTAGAACGCAGAATGGGCTATAGTTGAAACAAACATCACATTATTAAATAGTAATATCTGCATTGTATAAGAAAAATGGATTAGTTGAATCATCTAAAATAGTGAATAAAACTTTGTAACTATTTTGAGGGCAAATGCCTGAAGAAGGACGTACGACCCAGTACGTAGCAAGGAAGAATAATGAAGCCTTTGTTCAAAATCTTAATGTTTAGAAAAAAAGACCTTAAAAGGAGCTTCTTATTATTTAGTTCTTGATATTCTGAAACGAATAATTAACCTATTGAGAAAATTATTGAGGTTTTCTTTAATCACGTATAATTAACTATAAAACACAAGTCACGGGTCTGATTCACGGAACGCGTTGGTCCTTGAAAGCCGTACATGTAAACGTTTGTATACTCAGTAATCACAATTAATGTGAAATTAACAAAATTATGAATGTAACTCATTATAATAAAGGAAAATTTTTATGAATATATTGTCTTGAAAATAAAATCTAAACAAATTAAAAAATATCTACTATTTGTAAAAATATATAATAGAGTGGAAAATGTTAAATTTTTGATTGGTATAATGGTGGAAATATGAAACAAAGTCTGTATTAAAGGTATCATTAAAATATTTATCTAAATTATATGATTTAGAAAATAAACTAGAACTTTAAAGGGTTATAAAATAAACATGCTAAAATCGACATATCTACTTATTTACAACTGGTACCGATAACTGACAATAATTATATGAGATAATATTATTTTGTGTTAATGTTAATGTTTTGTTCCAGTTAATATTAGGAAAAATCGATACATTATTACAATAAAAAGGAAAATTAGCCTAATATTGATTAATCATGTATGATTGATTATTTGTTAATCACATATAATTAATTACACGTTAATTACATATGATTTATAACGCATACATGACGCAAGATTTATTTTTGTAAATCATATAATAATTAAGGATCAATCACGTATGATGAATAGCGGGTTAATCATTACTATTATAAATCCCAACTTCCGTGATTCGATAACTGAACGCACTGGTTGTCGAAGGTCATGCAACTAAAGATTTGTTTATTTGTTAATCATCTTATCTACCTGAAATGGTGATTAAAAACAATGTTTATTTCTTAAGTAGTTTTCTTCTTCGAAAGCACCAATTTTTTCTTTTTTTTTTCTTTGGGTTAGTTAGTAGTCTTTGTGGCTTTGATTTCTTATTTTCATTAATTATACATTAGTACATACAATATTCTTCACGATGATTTGGACCGTCCGTCATTCTCTAATTGTTTACTATATATTTAATCTAGTAGTTTGAAAAATAATTAAATTAAAAAGAAACTGATTACGGAAATATTCGGAAAAAAATTTTATACTCATATTTCTTCTAAGAGACGGTATGTTATTACAATATTTGCTTAACCAGTGGGTTAGTAAAAAAAATGAAACTTGATATAGTAGATGCCTCCCGCTAGTATATTAATCACATAAAAATCAATTATAAGAAATACAATTTTTTTCCTTTGTCCGTTTATCTAACAATTTTTATTAAAAGTGGTAAATAATTTATGAAAAAACACGAATAAGGAAATTCAGGCATGACGACGTACCACAATTTTATAAAGCACCATCAGCATATGAATGAAGTCGTTAAAGGAATTAATTAAAACGAGGGAGTGCTGACATTTCAGTCAGTATGTTGGTCGTATTTAAAATTGTCAGCGATAATCTGTAAGCGATTTCAATATATTGCACCTGTAAGATAACTGTTTGACAGCTGTTTTGCACCTGTTTTAATAAGCCAGCTAACTGGATCAGTGGATGAGGTGTCTCGTGGATAGCTGACCCAACATCCGCACCTGACGGTACAAAAACGCCTCTCCACTGTCCGTATGTCGTACATTAAGGAAAATAGGTTTGGACCTCTTACTTGTCGACAGCTTTCAATAACAGCTTCTTGGCTTGACATGTTTAGGGATTCAGAAATAATTAGTTGGTAGATTAAAGAGTGATCTGAATCAACAACGCTATATATATCGATATTTATGGAGTCGATGTTTATACTTTGTACAGTGAAGACGTATTTGATTAACCCCCAGAGGATTAAGGACATGTATCAACGAACGATAAGTGACTTTTTTTACGTTTTTATTTATTCTATGAGGTTTATATATTTTATTTTATATATAATAATCTGTATATAAATAATTATAATAATTATTTATAAATTTAAAATATGCTAAATAATTATAATAATCACTCTTTTTGTTTATTTTTATTTTTAAGGTGATATTTTTCTAATTATTAAAAAAAAAAAATCAGACGGTATATCAGAGACATTAAATTGAAAAAAAAATTTAAACCTGCAATGCTGACAAAAACCAATTCTAATAATAAGAAGAATGTAAAAGATGATGAGTGAATCATTTTTATTTAAAAAGTGAGTCTCCATTTTTTATTCATAAAAGCATAAACAATTAATCACATCAAATCACATTTCCCCATTCTCGAAAAACCATGATTTCTTGCTCCACATTATCCTTTAATAATGTCCCACTTATTCCTGTCGAACATATCCGTTACCTAGAACTACATATGAACAAAATACTAACTTTGAATCCTCATACAAGACTGAAAAGACAGCAAACAGCTCGTCGATTCCGACTATTACAGCACTTTATTGAAAAACAATCGAACTTCTAAAACTTCCGATCCATTACAAAAGGCTGATATACTGGAGTTACGGAATTAAGTTTTGTGGTTCCACTAAACTATCGACTTCCTCTCATATCCAATCCTTACAATCTAAAATCCTTTGTAAAATCCTTAATGTTCCTTACTTTGTCACAAATCAAGTCATCCATCATGACCTGGAGATCTTCTCTGAAAATGTTATTGAAATTTTACCTAAGGGTAGATTCTTCACATGTCTGTATCATGTCATTGTAATATAACTCACATTTGAGTATTGTAAATATTTTATAATGTTGTAAATATCAATTACTAAATTATATTTAAAAATAAAAACAAAAAAAAAATTGGTAGGGGGGTCAAAGTTGCAAAAATATTTAAATATGGAACCCGCATAATTGAAAAACCTCTATAATGTGAAACATTGCTAAATAATGTCTCAGTAAAGGTGGAGGCCCATGGTAAGTTAGATCAATGCCAAGGGGTTATATGGTGACCCTACCTAATTTTTTGTACATTGGACAGAATAATAGAAGAGTTGAAATCTCAATGCAAATGTAGAAGAGGTTAAAAGATTTACATACTTACATTTATCAAATTATAGTAATTTATGTAATACAAATAAATTATAATATTTTAATAATATAATAATAATTGAAAGTATACAAATTAATGTCTTATGTTCAAATATATCAATATCTATTTATTCTTTCTATCTATTTCTACATTTTTCCTTCTTATAGAGCCACATTTGACCAACAATATCTCTATGACACCAGCAAAAGGATTCAGAAGATGAACATATTTTCAGATTCAAGCCCAACGGCAGAGAATGGACCAATCACAAATATTATTTGAGAATTTGAGGCAGAAAAAGTAATAATAAAAATTACAGATAGTATGAAATGCTTACAGTCAGTTACTGATATTAGTTTGCTAAATCATTATAATTTTCATTGCTTATAGGTTATGTTCCATTGAACCGAGAGAGTGAAAGTAAGTCTCGTTGTAAATTAAAGATACGACGAAAGGTAATGCGGAGGCTAAATGAAGATACCCACATCGGTGACGCAACGTCCGGCAATTGAAACGTTTCGACAGACACTTGGTCGGATTCACTAAGACAATGTACAATCTCGGAAGACAATAAAACCTCCCTTGGATGACACATTGTCGACAGTGGGATGGTTACACCTGTCAACTCCTAACAGGGATGCTCTTGTAGGATGTCTGCATTGGTACACCATCTACCCATCTACGCTCCTATTCATAAATCATATTAACAAATGACTTATACTTTTCTCTTTCACTGAACATATGTTATCAAGGCCCGAATTTTTATGTGTTATATAATATGCCATAAAAACCTGTGAAATATGCAGTAAATAATATAAAATATACGTCTTATCTTTGTCTTAATAGTCTTTGTTCTGAATAGAGAAAGAAATAGCAGAAGAAGATTAGATAGAAATAGCAGAAGAATGTTAAACGAAGATTATTTTTATTTTTTTTGCCTTCTTTTCATAAATTAAAATATGTAATTCATTAAAACGGGTAATAAACCTAACAATTAAAAACTTAACATGGTACGATTTCTAACCTAAAATATATTAAAAAAACTAAAAATTAGCAACATAAAAGAAAAACAATAATCAAAACATAGAATTTTACTAAGGAATTTCGTCTTGTCAATTTCGTTTTAGCTAAAGTAGTCAAAATATGAAAATATATACATTTATCATCAAATATGCAAAATAAACTTCAGATTTGACTAACAACAGTCTTGCATTCAACAGCTCATATAATGAAGAAATAATAATTAAATTTATTTGTAATCTGCTGTTGAAGTAATAACTAATTCGATTGCGAAACACGGTAACTAAATTTTTATTATCAATTGAATTTGTTAGTATTACCGGCTTTTTATAGGCTGATATCAATTTTTTTTTAGGAGAGTATTCTCGATTTTAATCTGTAGTGGGTGACCCATGTTTTAACTAACTTTTAACAAAGTTTTTATTTTTTGTTAATTTCAATTTTTTACCAACAAACTCCACAACTATAAAACACTCCATGGAGGAGTTCCCGTACACACCATCCAGTATGGGATGACTTAAGATAACAGCCAGTAATTTTATCACTTGAACGAGTTCAAATAAATTGATTTATTTAAATCTAACAATTGGTTTTTACTTCCCAACCTTACATAAAGAACATTTATATTAATGTAAATACGTATTTATTTTAGCCTGATTGTATGCGCCTAAAACACTACAAAATTCAAGAAATATTTAAATTAAAAAATAAAACATTTTAGAAACTGATTTTTTTTTTTATTCATATTTTTTCTATACTAAAAATAAGAAACAAAAAATTAATCGTAATAATAATTATTAACAATAGCAATATCAGTATTTGAGCCCTTTGGTATTTTATTTAAGTCCAATGAATTTTTATTTTAGATTTATTTTCGTGTACAAAGATTACATTTGCTTCTATAGACTTCATATTTTTTGTTGTTATAAACTTAATTTCTAATGAGTCATAAATACTTAACTGGAACATAATTTATTTATTTTTTTAATGAATGAATCAAAACTTAAGTACATCGTTGCTACAATGATTATTATTTGTATTTCTTTTTTTAAACAAATTAAAAAAAAAAAATTATGAATCATGTTCTTTTGCCATTTTACTGACACGGCTTATTTTAGATTATGCATGCAACATAATTGATTTGCCAATTATTTTCCAATTGTTGGGACTCCTAAGATATATCTATTTAATAAAACTCGTTTGTAGGTTTTAGTTAGCCGTATTGCATATATATCTCCTTCCCTGCGTCTACTACTTAATAATTTATTATTTATTGAATACCAGATACCCTACATATTAATGAAAGAGGTGTACTTTTTTTTACAGTTAATTATGGGAGTATAGTCCCATAAAAAAGACACCCCTAACTATATTTAGTGTTATAAATAAATAAAAATTAAGATAAAATAAATATATTAAAATAATAATTCTTAATAATAGATAAAAGTAAAGTTAATAACAAAAGCAATGGCATTTATGGATTTAACAAAATAAATAATTGACTTTTAAAGGAAAAAAAAAGTATGAATTTAAGAAAAAGATGAAGAGAGAAAAAATAAAATAAAATTTTAGAGTGACAATAACTGATAAATATAGAATTTATAACAGGATGTCCTGCAGCAGCTTGGGCTTCAGTCTTCGAGTTGTGGTAGAGTTTCCCAAGTTGTAGGTCACTACTCCTTTAACTGCAGGTAACTGGGAGTGGAATTTCATGAACCTTTTTTTGATGTAATCTTCTATTGTCTCTATTTGTAATTCCCGATGCAATTGGCTGTTTCTTACAAACCAAGGAGCACCCATTGCAATTCTTATGATTCTATTTTGAAAAGATGTCAAGTTCTTCTTTTACATTCATTAAGTATATTCTATGTTCTTTAATCTATATTATTAAAATTGAATGATTGAATAATCTGGAAACATGATTGAAAATGTTTCTGAATATTTTATTTTTGCACTTATATTTTGTAGGGAAAATCCGTCAAAAATAAAGTGACCGTTGGTATTGGGAGGAGTGGGGACGGCAGTTATGCCACAATAACGAAA
>NW_027111938.1:78460-132833 GCF_000696795.3 Halyomorpha halys | reverse complement strand
AGGGCTCGGCGAGCCCCCCCTTGGAGTAGGCCGTAATGAATACTACCTTGGTGCTGCTAGGGTTAATATGTTATGTTTAATATGTCAATAAAAAATGTATGTTGTTTTACACGGAGTTGATCTAAGTAATGCTGAACGAACCCTTTATAAACAGACTCTAGGCAAGAGTAAATTCACAGCCTTAATTGATTATGGAAAATTGAAGACTATTTGATTAAGAAGGTTATTTACTGACTGAGGACTATTGGCCCTGTAGCGATTAAACACAAGGGATAAACCAAGAACTGGGGCCACCCTCATTAAATAAATGTTTACCCAGTTAAAGATAATGGTGGGAGCAGTTTACCCATGACTAGAGCCGTGACTCAATACCACTTAGATGTACCAGGTCCTTCCCGTAAACGGTAGTGCCTTCCGCTCTTTATAAGGACTATAATGTCTATTTAGAACATTAAAGTGACCAAGATATACTCGCGGTTACTCGGCTCGCAGACATGTTGTAAGCATAGCTTCCCTCTACTACTTCAAAATATTATCGTCCTCGTGGTATGCAGAAATGTCTCGAGGCAGCGTTTGTCAGGACTTACATGTAACGTACAGATGTACATTGTTTGGGCCGCTATATATCAGTTCTATTTATACCAGCGTTGAATCATTTTAATGTATAAGACATGGCAATAATAGAAAAAATACACGGGGCTGTTTATCTTAATGATCAAGAAAGTATTTGCTTCCATGAAAGCTCCGTTAACTTTATAAATAGTAAAAATAAAAAAAGTAGACAAGATGTTCAGAAGATGCCGTCAGCAAATAAACAAAAATTAAAAAAAAAAAATTATTCGTACTGATTCATACGAAAAAATAATTTTTAGTTTATTAGCTGACCGACCCCTCGGCCATCTTATTCACCTATTAATCTACGGTCAACTATCTACACATCAGTAAAAATAAAAACAGGTTTCTTTCATTTATTTCTTTATAAGAAATCGAAAATAGAGATGGCCAGAATTTCTTATATATATTTTTTTCTAACCCACTTTTGGTCAATCTTGAAATACGGGAGAAGGTAGAGGGTAATCTAGAGGTAACGAACCTATTCTAACCATGGTGGGAATCAAGTTTTTATTTCGTGGGACCACCACAGAAATAAATGTTAACCCCCCTCTCCCCCATGCCAGATTAAGAGTAAAATAGCTCATCGTAAAAATCATCATATAGAAATTTTCATAAAAATTAAGAACATATTTACAGGTTCTTAGTACTTTATCCAAATCCAACGTTCCTGAAGCATTTGGAAACCTGAATTTCTGTTATCACTATCTATATCCATTTTAGATTGTACTCCTTCATAACGCAGATAAAATAATTTCAAATAAAGAAAAAATTCCTCATTTTACCTTATGTTTCCTGTTTTAATTTGTTCATGTAGGACTACTTTATACATTTAAAGTAGTTTATACAGTCCTAAACCAATCCTAAGTTTCGGATCGAATGATTAAATCATGTTGATCTTATTTCATTTTTTTTGTGATTAACAAAATTAATTAAAGATCATTTTAGATTTTATAGAAAACATTATTTGAACATTGAATCTTTAAAAAACAGCTTAGAACGGTTCCATTATAAATGTTTTAGTTAGTTAAATAAGAATTTGAGGTTCTATCTATATTGATTATTGATACCTGTACTATGTCCACAAAGTGGGAAATTCACCCAGTTAAGATTCGGGAGGCCTGATGTTGGCTCTAGGTATTCAAGATATCACATTGGGATGTGGAAGTTAAGCGATTGTAGCAGCACCGGTTCGAATCCAGCCTGGGGGTCAACTTTTATTTCGGCGGTGGTCCCTCGAAATAAAAACTTGACCCCCCCACCATGATTGGAATACCTCTAGATTCAACTCTCCAACCACCTACGTGTCAACAATAACCAAGAAGGGAATACAAAATAAGAAAAGAAAAAGCTCTGGCCATTAAATATTTAAATATATTGGCCATAAATTGTTAGGACGCTAAAAACGAATCCGGATTGCTTTTACCAATATTTTTTTCGCCAGCTTTAGTAGAAACATATTTTGGGTTTTGCAATTTTTTATTCATTTAAATTTATTTAACCAATAAAATATTATTTTCTTACTACTAATAACAATCGTTTGAAATATAATAATCTTTAAGCACACGAGGAAAAAATACATTAAATGATAATAGAAACAAAAAAGATTGTTAAAATCTTATGAAACATATTTTTTTCTCACCTCCTAGGTTGTAACCTCCGAAGGGCAGATCGAATCGTAGATTTACATTAATACTGATCTGGTAGATCGGGTTTGGACGGACGTCATTTAGTAGATGTGTGTATCCACCAATGATTGGTGGTATCGGTATTGAGCCTTCGGGGCTGCTAAGCCTTTATTGTTACTTTTAATAAATAACTGAAATACATTTAAACAATAATAACTTTGTTGTCTAATATCTTTAAATTTAATTTTCTTAGTATAATTTATCCTCATTTTAATAAAACAAACATTTGAAGTTAATTGATTGTATTTCCAAATAATAATACATAAACGTTCTTTATGATTTTTTTACAAAACCTTCGTGGCAATCAGAGATTAGCTTATAATCTACTTGACTTAAAAGACTCACCTGGAACCAACATACTAGACTTAAAAAACAAGAGATAAACGGACGATTCAGTCAACTTGACCTCTAATATCTCAATTTCAAAGTACAAACTACTAATTTATAAGACTATTCTCAGACCTATCTGGACCTTACGGACTTGAACTTTGGGGAACAGCTAAACCTTCGAGCATCAATCGTATCCAATCTTTTCAATCCAAATTCCTTAGAACCACAGTCAATGCACCCTATTTCGTTTCCAACCAAATGACCTCATACCAACCAAATTCTCAAAGTTCCATATAAACCTATCATAAATCATCCTAATCCTTTGGTTCAATACTTATCCAGTTCTACCCATCCTTACAATGCACCTGGAAGGTTGAAATGGCAGTGACCAAGAGACTTTTGTATAAATAAATTGACAATTGGGGTTGTGGAAATGGCCAGTTGCTCAGCTCATGTACAGTTGCGGTTTTAGCGCACTTACTCAGCCTCCAATGGCTCATCATCCATTGGATCATCATATAGGGCTGCGCTGGGATCCGCAGGGCCTTAATTTATCCCTCATGCGTAAAGTGGGCTCGGGGATCCTTTGGTGAAGATAGTAAATATTGTATATAATTTCTTTTACTTAGTTTGATTATGTTCATTTCATTTATTTATTTTTCTTAATACATATAGATATAATATTTATTTACTTATTTATTTTATTTAATATTATTTTTTTATTTTCATTTTTTGTATGAAAGTGTACAAATATCTCTAATTACTCATTGCCCAAGTTTGTAGCAGATTGTAATATTATTAATAAAATCGATATGTTATGGAAGAAAACGGAGTTGATTTTCGGTACGAGCCCACCAAAAAAAATATCACCCAAACTCATCAAATTAAGTTTCCAAAAGTTTTTATTTAGTTGACCTGATCTATTCATTTATTTTACTAACGGACCTATAATAGATCCAAAAATTAATTGAGATACCTTTCTGAGACGATTATATCTGAAACGATCGTGACTCGAACAAGGCCACTCGAGTGACAATTTTTAATATGACTAAAACTATTTGATAAATTAGCATATTGCCGCACCATTGACCTGGATGATGTTGGGCAAAGGAGAGCTATTTCCGATCCCCAAGTGACTAACAGGAGAAAGCATCCCGCTCCTCTCCGGTTCTGCCTTTTCATTCCTTATGTCAACCTTCATTCCATTTATTGACCAGGTCCGGTCATCTGTAAGTATTAATTCTTATAACAGAAACAGTATTTCATGAAGTATTCCAGATTGTTTACTCTTTCATATGAACGAAATATCTGGAGCTTAGATATTGAGTAAATTTGTTTAAATGAAAATAAGCACAGGTGTGGTCTTTGTGGTTAGGAGTTCTAGTTATAAGTTCTAGTATGATAGTTGCAACGTTAGTATTCTATAGGGGAAAAACTTAAAAAAGTTATGCTGCCCAAACTGCATTGGGTTACTAGCTACACAGCATACTTTATCAAATCTAATCAATATTTTTTTAAATATTACAACATATTGGCATAACATGTAAACAATATATAATAATAGGACATGATTTTTCTTTATTTGCTTCATCACTTTGGTTCTTTTATCTTTTTCATTATATTTTTTTTCTTTCTATACTTTATTGATATTGTTTTTGTTAATATCTCTCTTTTTTTTTTTTAATCTTTCTTCGTTTTTTCTATATTTTCTCTTTCACCCAATGTGATCTTTCTCTTTTCCCCCTCTTATTTTTCCCCTCTTTAACATAAATAAAATACACCTAAAATACAAAATACAACTCATATTCATTTTAAATACGTAAGAATATAAATTAGTAATATTTATGCCATATAATTAATAAAAATAATTGATAAAAGTAGTGATAGATAGGTGTAAATGTACACAAAAAAAATAAGAATACACAAATAATAACAAATATATGTAAACAAAATAAAATAAATATTAAAAATATACTCAAAAATAATAAAATAATAAATAATAAAATGTGTGCACGTCATCCTTCCTCTGGATGATTCTATTGCCCATCAGTTTCTTGTGCATGCTTGTAGTGGTGGATGATTCCCAGAGAATCGAGTATTATATTTTCTGTTTTCTTTGCCACGTCCTGGATATCCACCTGAGGTTATTCCATATTTGTGTTGGTTATCGTTCTAAAAAAATAATTATGTTTTGCTTTTTCACTACCGAAGGCTAGAGCAAGGAAATTTTGTATTCGTGTAAGAATTAAAAACGAAAATGTTCACATAAATATCTAGTAAAATAATCAATCAAAACGTTAATCTGATTTCAATAAAATTTTCAGATGGTGTGGATTAGTACCTAGTTGGTCCCATGAGATTTTCAATTATATAATTGAGTAATATATCAATTTTATAAGATTCCCCCCTCTACTTTTTCTTATGCATGCGTAAATGTACTTTCCTCCGCAAAACTATGTTTCGACCGATTTGCCCCAAACTTAGATTAATATTGGCAAGATGTCGATTATTTTTTTATGAATTCCATCCACTTCATTCGCTTACACATATACAAACGTATTATCCATGGTACACCAATATGCCTGTCGGATATGCTCAAAGTTTATAGATAATATGATGTGTAATCTAATATGAATTTAAATTAAGAGCGCCATTGAGTAGATGTGTGCAGCCAGTATCGGCATTTAACCTTCTTGGTTTTAAGGTTTTTTTATTGTCAATAATTCACTGATATATATTTAAACAATCAACAAACATAAATACGTTGTCTTATATTTAAAATTTAAAATGACCAAGTAAAGTTAGATTTGTACCATTTGGTGTAATTTATCCTCATTTTTATACAATAATTATTTAAGGTTGATCGACTGTGTTAATTTTTGATAGTGTTCCTTTATGATTCTTGAGTTACAAAACGATCTTCATGATTTTGTGTTACAAAACATTTAATACAAATCATGGATTAGCCGAAAATCTGTACATTATGAAAAAAAATTAGAGTTGACTTTTTGACCATAAAATAAATGATAACCCAAAATAATCCAATTAAGTTTAAAAAAAGATCTTGATGTAGATATGGTCGATTCATTTATTTTTATTAGCCGTAATAATACTTTAAATTATTAGCTGATAATAGGTAATCTCATAATACAGTCACATAATGTAATAAGTAATTACATTATTGTTACAGACCTCATCTTACGGACCTGTTCTTACCTACTACTGCCAACATCTTAATCGGACCAATATCAAGGATGTAATAACAAAAGTTTTGTATTTGACTTTATTTCGTATGGGTAGATACACCAGATTTATCAACGTAATATTGTAGAACTTTGATTTCTATTGTTTACTTATTTTTTACTATTTGATTAGTTTTATTATATCATATTTTTTGATAGATCTTTTTCTTTTAGTACATCTTTACTGATATTTAAACTGTACGTAATAATTCCTCCTGTTAATTTGAAGTAAGATCAGAATGGCATGTAGAGAAACTACCCGTTAGTAGCACTGTAATAATGTTTTGACATTAGAAGGTCTCGTGGCCATCTTATTTTCAGGCGCCTCGGAGGATAGAGAGGGGTGAAAGTGGAAGCAAGGTTAGAAACTAGTGGTTTCGAATGGTTTTTGATGGACTCATATTTTTATTTATACAGATCATGAATGTATTTTCTTTTATTTATATATTTATTTATTATTATTATTATTTAAATTTTTTTTTAATTCAATGATCCTATTATTATCATTTATATACTTTTCCTTTTTGTCTTTTATTTCTGAATATATTGTATGAATGAATATTTGACACACTACTACTTAGTACCCTTATTTGTGGCAGATTGTATACATTCTCTGTAACAAATATAATATTATACTTTAAATCACATAAAGCTGTGTGTTGTTAATATAATTATGATATTATCCAATCGCATTATATTATACACATACTGTTACCAGCGGTTTCACTCATTTCGAATTTTGATTATTCGAATTATGCCTGTCTCAAAGATTTTAATAATATAAAATAAAGCCCATCCAAAATTCACGTGAAACAGTTTCTTTATTAACGATTTTTTTTTTTAAACAATTCTGAAGTGAACTATGGTTTCTAGATATATCTGGTTTATTACTCCTTTTCTGATGATATCCTCGTTTTTGAGATGTAAAGCACTTGTAGTTATATAATTTAGTTAAAATATTAAAATTGCTTACTTTGAACCACACCACTTCTACTACCGATTTGCACAGTAGTGCACGATGGAGGAAGCATATACATGGATTTAATGACGAACAATAGAAGATATGAAACAACGTTTTTGAAATTTAAAATTAACTACTATAAATATATAATAAAAACAATTCCCTACATCACTATGACAAGTCAATAAATAGAGACAATTACAGAAATATTATTCAGAATTATGTATTCAATATGAGTACAGGGTTTCAATTACATGTTTACATGTTTATAATGTTTATGACGAATAACGGATAAAAGTAAGATAAGATAGGCAGCTATGGATGCATTTGACCCCCGCTAAGAGAGAACGTCCCACACAACATTACCCACTGATGTGAAATAATGGGCAATTTACATTACAAGATGTTTAGGAGCATGACTCACCAACCTGTCTCCTCCTAGGGACCTTGGCTCTTTTCTTTCTTCTTCCTACCGAAATCTTACACCAGTCTTCCTCCCGTCACCTGCGACATCTCCATACGGCTCTCCGAACACCTGGAGTGAAAAATGGTGCAATCATAATGTTTCTTCAGAATACTGTAATAATTCGCAACCCTATTGCTATGTTAAGCAGTTAAAAATAGTTTAGGACTGTATAATTGAGAATAAAGTTATTTATATTGTTTATGTTGAAAGGAATATGGTCCGGGTGCGGTCAAAAAAACTCAAATAGTAGAAATATACTATTTTAATGAGCCAACGTTTCATCCCACGTTGCAGGGCTTCGTCAGGGCTAAAAAAAATACAAACACATAGTTACAAAAGGAAAACAAAAACATAAGTGTAAAATAACAGGGGTATAAAATGTAAAAAGGTAAGATATAATAAGAAAAAATAAAGGTAGTAAATAGTAAATGTAAAGGGTAATAGTAACAAATAGATAAGAAAAGAAATATTAAAGAAAATACAAATAAAGAGATGTAAAAAGAAAAAAGAATACAAATCAAATGATGAGACAGAATGCATACCTATTTTGACGCCAGTCAAAACAAAAATGACCGTTGGTAATGGGAGGAGTGGGGACGGCAGTTGTGCCACAATAACGAAAATAATTTGTAAAGTAAACATGATAGAACAGTATTTAAATTAGGTGAACAATAAATGGAAAGATACATTAAATACATACATTCCTTTATATTGTTTGTTTGAATCGCCTCCTACTAATCACTTACAATTAGTCATCTGTACTTAAGCCCTTGGAAGAATTTAAATCAACAGCCTTGTCATATAAGCTTATGTAGACGTTAACGGAAGTTTCAATTTATACCAAGATTTGGGCAAATAAATTTTATTTATAATGGTCATCAATACGTTTCGTTAACGATATTGTTATGATAAAGAAGCTATTTGTGTTAAATGGTTTAGTATGAATCGACTTGGCTTTAATAGTCTGTAAATAAAAGTTTTGAATTTCTATACTAGTGCGTCTATTTAAGATTTTCTTGGTAATAGTGTGAAAAATTCATAATTAATGTTTCAGAAAAGTAAAGAAAATTGAGATAAAAAATAAAAATAAAATTTTTAATAAAATTAAAATGTATTTTTATTATAATGGACGAATACATTGATCAAAATGTAGAATTAATAAGGTAATATAAAGTCATATTATAAAAAAAAATTATTGATTAAAAAAATCTCTTTACTTTGGTTTAAAAGTTGCACATTTAACTAAAAACTTTTTATTTTATATTTGACGTATTCCATCGTATACTGTTATATTCCGATAATTATACTAGCTCTGGAACAGTCTTAGTGGAGACTCGTAGAGAAAGTGATCTCAGTATACGATACTATTCTCGGAATCCGTTCAATTTAAAATTAAATCATATTTTTTTGTGAGATATGTTACTATTGAAATAAAGCAGTGATATGCTAATCGCAGTTACAAATGTAATAATTAACCATAAATAGAAATTTCCTAAATTTACGCCTTTATAAAAAAAAAAAAAAATTATTTTGGAAGAAGACGATTGACCATATGAAGTAAATTGTAAGAAGATAGACCGAGTGGCGGTCAATAAAGGTACAAAATAATAAATAAAAAAAGGCTGGTGCTGAAAGGTTTAGGAATTAAATAAAACTTTCAGCACCATCCCTGACTAGGCCATGCAAACTGAGGCGAAACGTTGGATACCATTTAACAGTTTTTTTTTATTATCTAGTACCTTTATTGACCGCCACTCGGACTATCTTTTTGCAACTTACTTCATATGGTCAACTGCCTTCTTCCAAAATAATTTTTTTTTTTTAATTTAAAGGCGTAAATTTTTAAAATGTCTATTTATAGTTAATTATTAAATTTTTAACTACGATTAGCATATCACTGCTTTATTTCAATAGTAATATATCTCACAAAACAATATGATTTAATTTTAAATTGAACGGATTCTAAAGACAGTGTCGTAGACTGGAGTTACTTTCTCTACTTGTCTTCACTAAGACTGTTCCAGAGCTAGTAGAATTATCAGAATACAACAGTATACGATGAAATACATTTATTTACAAAACATTTATTTAGTGGTTTGTTTTTTTTAAGGGGATTATGTAATTTTCTTCTGTTCTATTATTTCTATCTCGGGGAACAGCCTTTTTACTTCAATTATTTATTTCATATTACTAATAATTACTTCGTCGACGTTGCAGACGGTCCATTCACCTTCAGGAGTCGATTCTAAAAATATTTAAAAAGTTTTCGTGACATTAAAAATTATTTCAAGAATTTGAAAGATCAAACTTTACCTTCGATCCAAGGCGGATCCTTACTCGACATCAGGACTTTTCTT
This sequence comes from Halyomorpha halys, assembly GCF_000696795.3. Lineage (NCBI taxonomy): Eukaryota > Metazoa > Arthropoda > Insecta > Hemiptera > Pentatomidae > Halyomorpha > Halyomorpha halys. The sequence continues at coordinate 123,177 of NW_027111938.1, read as the reverse complement.
CAAAGTTGCATAAATTATTAAATATTTTCTATAACGGGAAAATGTAGACCCGAGATAAAGCCTAAGAACCGAACTGGGGGATAACCTGACTTCGGGAAAAGGTCCTTGAACTTGTCCCCTTTTCCGAACAACTTTTTTCTCGGGTATCGGGTGTTGGTCCGTTTGGTGGTCAGATGCTGAGGATGCATTTCACCCTCGACCAGGTGGACAGCCGTCGTAGGGATCTTAGTTCGCAGTTAATATCTAGTTGTCGATGGTCGGTTTTGCGGACAGACCGCTAGCCTAGTGGTCCGCTTCCCACGCGATCATCGTCAAAGTCATTGCCCACTCGGCGATCCGATCAACGGGACCCGATCCTTGAGTAGTTCTGTCTATTGTTTTTACTCAACGGACTTCGGGTGTCAACACTAGGAGGTGTTTCCAAGGGTCCATACTGAATAAAAAGTATAATAATGTTATTATAGTGGTGTTAATCTTATATGCTCCACCTAAGATACCATTTGGAATATTTCAATAGAATGCTAAGATTGTTTGCTATAATAACTGTTGGCTTGCTACTAGGCTTCTTCGGTAATGAACTTTAAGCTTTCAGGTTTTTCATACTTCAGTTTTTTACTGTTTTTTTTATGAAATTATAAAATTATTATTATTATAAATTAATAAAGTGTTTTTAATATTAGATGGTTGGTTCTTCTTCGTATATTAGGTATTTTTGTGAAAAAAAAAAACATTCAAGAGTAACAGAAATGCTACATTACATTATAACGAAAAAACTTTAGTTTGTCACTTTAAAAATGACAGTTTTGATTTTTAAAATGCCCTGATTTTGGAACATGAAAAAATAACTGAAATCGGGAGATTAAACAAAGCAATATATTTAACAGAATACAATAAAACTGTCATTAATTATAAATTTCGTATTAAATGCAGATATAATAAACAAACTTTCAGTTACAATAGCCACTAATTTACAATGAAAAATGAAAATATTTACCCACTACAGTCCGCGAAAGGTCAGAGGTTCAGTATATTATAGGGGTGTACTGTTTCTTGAGCAAAGGTTATACAAGGAGATGATTTCTTCAATCACGCTCAACCACCAGATTTTCCCCCAACTAAGACTATCTACTTTGAAGAGGCTGCGGGGACCAGGGCTTCAGAACCCACTGGGTTGACTTTTGGTAACAGCTACAGAATAAGTACTTATCTATCACAGCCTGATTCAAACCAGGGTCGTTGGAGTAAGTAAGCATAGCGCCGTACTCACAGAGTTACCACGCTCCAGTCATTTAAATAGGCCTATAAAAATGATAGAAAAAGAAATTCATATAGGAAAGACAGTGTGATAGAAAAAGAAAATACTAAAAGTATTTCTTCAAATTAAAAAATAAAATAATAAAAATTAAAATCACTAGCTATATAAAAAGATGGAATTAAACAAAACGATAAAATTATTATAAACTTGTTTAACGTAACATGACTGAGGTTCACTAAAAGAATCGTTCCATAAATTTGAATAAATCATTCCAAAAATTATACATAAGCTAAAGGACCCGTAGGTAGAGGCGGCGTCTGTAATAAAAGTAGTTTTATTGTAACTTGTGGATTTTCTTTCTTTTTTCTTTTTCGAAATGGCGATTATAAAATGCAATCAGAGGACAAGCCGCGGACTACGTGGGCTCAATAACGAAGTATTGTTCCTGGCCTAGGAAGTGGCGAGGGCTATATACAAGTATAATTTCGGAAAAGAACCATAAATATAAACGTCATAGCTATCTCTCTGTCTTGACATTGAATAATAATGTTATTGTGACCGCACCTCGCCTCGCGCTGTGTGTGGCGCTGCGACAGGTGGTTTTGACCGCTGGCTCGGGTTTACTCACCCTACCATCAATCATGGTTTTGTATGCTGAGGGTTATGGTCACACAGCTATTGTTTAAATAGAAATAAAAATGAACATAAAATGGAATTTTGGTTTCTCTACTATTTCGGTTTCTTCTTATGGGTTTACCGATATTTTCGAAAAGCAAAGAATTATTGTCACAAATCCACGTTTGATTTCTGCTTTGATAGATTGAATCTCAACGAATCTCGTTGTATCATCACTAAACTTTGTCCAACGTCCGATTACTTTCGAGCTAAGGATATTTGTCAGATATGTTAGCTCCATTTCAAATTTAAAAAATACAGTATTTTAAAAAAATAAATTTTATAGAGGCTTCCATACGATCCCTATCAAAGTTGTAGATTATTACACAGAAAAAAAATGTATTGGCTCCACCCACTCTAAAGTTCAGAATGCTTGTTAAAGGTGTACTGTTTCGACTAAGGATATTACGTTGGTCTAGATATGAAGTGGGAAATAAGGTGATCTAGCCAAAACTTTGTACAACCAGCAAGTTCTTCAGTAAATGCACTGGAGGATGAAGCATGCACTTTATAGAAGATGAGTGTGCCCCAATAGGGTCTCCCGTTCTTGTAGTTATTTCACGGCTTACAAAACTGAAAATAAACTCTTTTTCTTGTCTTCACCTGAAGTAATAATCAATATTTGTATAAAATAATATTAAATGAAAAAATGTTTGATTCACATTTTGAATTTAAATGAAAACTTTTTGGAATTTATATCTAATGTTGCCACTGTATTTAACGTTTTTACTATCACTGAAATTATTAGACATATAAACTGATATTTATTAGCACAAAAGTTGAAACTAACTTACTGCACCACTGGTGTTGTTAATTATAATTATTTTAATAAGAGTAATATTTGGCGAAATAAGTTCTCAAAATGTTGATTTATTGTAATTTGGAGAAAATATTGATTAAATTTTAGAAAATTTACTCGAATTAAAAAAAAGGCGCTAATATTTTATTTGTGCCGTCGGTAACTTTAAAGGAATTGAGGACTGAATGAGAATTGAGCTAAAATTGCAGGATTTTTTTTTAGAATTAAACCAATTGCCAGTGGCGTGTACTTGGCACAGACCAAGAAAAAAATTATTATGAGAAAAAGATGATAGGGGGTGCGGTCAACGAAGTACACAAATAAGTAAAAACTCATTTTCTGTGAGAAAATAATTAAATTTTTTCATTAATACAATCGGCTGCCATTTCGCTATTTAACAAAAAAATAAGGCCGCTTATCGGTATGCCTTTTCTGTGAACCTCGGCTTACTTATTAATTATACTGGATTGGATTATAAATTTAGAAAAATTGACAAATTAGTGTATATTGTTTAAAGACTTTTCAAACCGGAAAATATTTGAATTCCTTGATTTTGGTTTGCTTGGTTGCTGCGCAGTGAATATCATCGGAAAAGGAACTAGAAGAAACCCATCTTAAATTCCGGATCGTAATCTATAGATGACTATCAATATCAGCAATGATGCGTTCAAACGCCACTAAAGTCGTAGCCATGCGATAAAAGAACGCCAACATAAAGTGGTACCGTTAAGAAGTTTCTACCTGTCCATCTGGCGTAGGTTCCCCGCCCGCAAGAAGTGAGCCGAATAACCATCGAGGACACTAAAGAGGGCGGGATGAAGGACGACATTTTGAAATCCACGGCTATAAATTAAGACATCGTTGGTAGGACGGTATCGAGGTGGCAGTGGTTAATGGAGCCAGAAATCCGCTGCTAACATAATTGGATCACAGCTATCTCGGATCAGCCTAGATAATTGGGTAGCTTCCTTTCTCTTGTAGGCCATCAAGTCTCCAGTCTTCTTTTTGTCCCGGGCTTTAGCCACACTTTCTCTGTACTGTCACGTTCCTAGTAATCGTTTGATTATTTTATTAGTTGTTTTGTCAGGTTTCGAATTGTAACACAAACAAGGGGATCAGCCATCCAATGGCTTTGTATCTTGTTTTTTTATTTCGATGTTCGGTTCATTATTTCACCCTGCCCCCGTTGTCCTGATTTATCTCTTTGTTATCTGGCTAACAATATACCCTATGATCTTTATTCAATAAATTTTAATAAAGCGTAATTGGGCTGTGGCTTTAGTATTTTTTAAGTTGAAATATATATGTTTATGTTTTTTGTTTTTTTTTAAATTTTGAAATATTGTTTTCATTGAACCAGAAAAACAAATTAAATTTAATAAGGTGTTTTCATATCACCATCTTTATCTGAATAGTCGTTTTTTTTATTTTTTGACTAATATTACAATCTGCCACAAAGTTATTAGGCAATAAGTAATGGTGATAACTAATTACATTAATAATAAAATAAAATAATATAAGAATAAAAATAAATAAATAAATGAATAAAATATCTTTCTAAACATACACAAACACAAGGATAAAAAAACAAACATGTTTGCATGTACATGAAAAAATAAAATAATCACCAGTAGCATTTACACTCTTATATACAATATTTAAACCATCGACCTGAGGATCCCAGAGCCCCTTAGTCAGAGCTCTTGAGATCCCAGCGCATCCGTCTCACCGCGTCACTGTTAGTGTAGCCAGTAGTGGACGCTGAGTAAGAATAGTCTTAACATAGGTAAGTCATAAACTGGAAATTAAAATAATCCGTAATTGAAAACAATTTTGCTTCCAATCGTTCTTTAAGCATACGCAGTATGAATTGTTATGTTAGGACGAACAACGCCTCAGTATGTTAGAAAATGAAAAAGCGCATACAAGACGCACCAGTGAGATAACTCGACTGAACATTGCTACTTAACGTGGAATAACAGGCACCCGTTTTAAGGATAACTAACGAATAAATTAAAGTTTAATTAGCATTGAACTGATGGAAATATCCGATAAATAAGCCTGTACACTCGATACAACTAGGATAATATGTAAATCTGTGACAGAAAAGGGTAGAACAAATAAACATATATTTCGTATGTAATCAAGGAATGAGTGTCGGATTAATTTATATTTATATTATAATTATTTTATTTATAATAATATAATAAAAAATCACGACTCATAAGAATTAAATATTGTATATGAGCACCTATCTTTTAAAATAGAAAGATCGTTGATTGAACGTAAAAAGAAAGATAAAAATAACCCCACTCCCTTATCCTGTTGATACCCCAATCGCATCCACCCTTAGTTCCTTCTTTTATTCATTCATTATTTCCTCAATTCAGGAAGTAGCTGTCCTCTTTTATTTATTGTTTTCTATTTTCTTGGCCTTTATCTTATTCTTATTTCCCGCTTTTATTTTTATATTTACTTTTTCTCCACTTGTTTATTCGTTATTATTTCCGTGTTTATTAATTATCTTTTTACTTTTTTTAATTATTGTTTATTTATACTTTTCACTGTAGGTCTTATTTTTATTTTCTTTAATTTACTTTGATTATTTTTATATGAATTTTTACATATTTAGCCACATTTTGGTTTATTTCTATTTAATATTATTTTATTTTACTTTTTTACATTATTGTAGTTGTTTGTGTATTTTTTTTTAGCCCCAATGAAGGCGTGCTAATTGGAACGAACCGGTGGCTCACAATAAACAGTTTAATTACAATTTATGCTCTGTTGACCGCACCGGACCGTATCCCTTTTCTATATTTTAATTTAGTTTTATTCTTGAATTTATTATTTAATAAAATGATCTCTTTTGATCGAACCAATGTAAGTTTAATAATGCAATATGGAACACGACTTTTAGTAAATAATTTTATAAAGAAATATCTTTTATTCATTTAATAAACCTTGTACTTGTGCTAACAACGGTCCTTGTCCGAAGAAACCCGATTTGCAAACTAAATAAGGTAACTGATCCCTGGATCCATTATCTCATTAAAACTTTTTTCTTCTTCACTAACAGTATACCTACAGGACCTTATTACTGCCCACTCCGTCGTTAGATATGTACGCACTGATTGAACCCCAATTTACATAGTGACTTCTATAATAAATACAATATTGAAATGTGCTACAATTAACGAGCTGGAGACTTATGAATAATGAAATGTAAGAATATAGTAAGAGAGGAACTGACATACATAGCGGATAAATGACATTGGAGAGAACAATCAAAGTAAGAAGAATTAGCAACAAGTTTCATTGAAATCAACTTTATAAATTAGCAAAGATATGATCATAAAATTGGCATACCACCATAATTAAGAACTTTTTTAGTTAATATGTGATTCGCGGCAGATTGCTTTGTAGGTGGCGATTTCGCTGAAATGAATTCAGTGTAAGCAACAAATTTTATGTATAAACATTTTTAACTGCGTAAACTTTTTTATTAATTTTTTTTTTTTGCGTTTTACAAAACTAACAGTACCTACTATCATAATGGAACATTTCAAAAGCAATTTTTAGCGAATTTCGCCCGAAATACATTTCATGCTAAACATTGTCTTCTATTAAGAACTAGTTAAAAAAAAATAAAAATAAAGAAGAAATAATCTTTTTTTGAGTAGAAAATTGTTTTGTTTTTTTAAGGTATTTTTTAAATATGGTGGCCTGTTTGATGGAGTTTTTTAGTAAATTATTCCTCGAAAAACTTGTGATTAAATACATCAGCTAAAAATGAGGAAACAGCAAAATTGTTGGGGTTTAAGCGTACCAGATTCTGCATAAAGCTGTGGAATTTTATAATTTATACTTGATTTTTTTAAGCACAATAATTTACAAAACTATCCAATGACTTTATTAGACACCAAGGATCACAAAATAATATAGCATTATTTTAATTAAACTTATCATTTTCAATTCAGACACACTACATCATAGGTCAACAACAATATCAATGAAATGAATTTTATATCAACAACTAAAATAGAAAGTTCAATTTCACACACTTTCAAGACAATCTGCAGTTTCTAATATATTTTTCTCAAAAAAAGTTTTATAATTTGATTTCTCTGGAATTTTCCGTAGCCTTCTTATCCCAGAGATTCCAATAATAAAATGTGCCAGTTCGATGACTTACCAAAAAACAATGTTTGACTATTTCGTCAATGGCAGTTTTCCGGCTGTGCACCACCCGGACCATCTTTTCATTCAATTTTTTTCAATGAAAATAATTCATATTAATATGAACAATTAATTAATTTTTTAACTAAATCGTTTGCCGTCATGAGGCACTTGTATGAATCAGTCTAAAACCGTGAATACCGCTAAACATTCAAATTTGTAATAGTGTAGATTACAACCGTAGATGTAAGAAATTAGTTGAGGAAGGAGGTAAGGTTCAGGAAAGGAAATTTACTTTTTATTTACATAAAGATAAGTGTACTTGCTACCGCTTCATCCTACTTTATAGGCTATGATCGAGGCTTGAAAAAACGAGTTACTTCTTTACCATTAAAACGTAAATATACAGAGATAAATATAGGTTTAATAGGAAATATACTGAAGAATTATAATTTTATTTCCTTATGTATTTATATTTATTTTTTGTTGGGTTTGTAAATATTTTAATGTAATATTTTATTTAGACCACCAACTTAGAGCCGAAACGTCAGTATTCTTTATAAATAAGATTGTACTCATGTGTATTTTTTTTTTCTTGACCGAGTAAGGGAATAATTGAACGTAAAGCTCTCACAGAAAATATTTTTGCAGTGATTTTGCCCGGTAACATGCATTTACATAACATCAATCCGTTAATATAAAACAGGAATTTTACTATTTCCCATAAAAAAAATCAGGAAATAACACATCACACGTGACTATAATGTTATATCTACCTACTGGAGGTGTGGAAGATACAGGAATTACTCACGAACTATGTCCATGGTCTAGTTATTTTGTCTATAGTTCGTGCATGAGAAAGTTATTTTATGGGAAAAATGTAGGTATCTCAGATAAGAGGGACTGTAGCCACTCTCTAGGATTTTAGAAAGATAGTTCTCCGTAGTCGTCAACTGTTTGAGGCCAGTTATGAGGACGGCGGTGTACTGTTCCACGAGTCACGAGCGCATTCTTCAGGTTTCTTGTTTTAAAGTCAGTGTCCAACTCGGCTCATCGTGTTAAGAAAACATTAGGTAAGAATAAAATGTTTTTTGGCTTTTTGTTGTATCAGAATTTGTTAAACAATTTTATCAATCATTAATGAACGTGTCAAGTGCTAAGTCTACGCTCAACTGCTAGCGAACGACCAAGTTAAAGATATATAAATATTTCATTGTTGATTTATTTATTTCCTAGAAATAATCTTTAATACTTCTTATCTTCTTTAATTTAATCTTTTGGTAAATTAGACAAACTCTCCATTATCTATCGAATCTACACATTATTGAATTAGAAGTAGTTAACTCCTATCAATCATTAACATATTTTATATTGACAACAATCACTGAATTTTAAAATGCCAACTATATACATTTTTGAGTAATTTCCCTAATTGCTTGATGCCATAACCCTCCTTTTAAGGGATTTGTCCTCAATATAAAATTGAATATTGTTAAATATCACGGTAAGAATATTTCACAAATTTAAATTTGCATTTTTTTTTTTATATTTTAATAATAGTGGTAGGAAATTTACAGGATAATAATAAATTTTATATATTTCCTTATATAATACTTATTATTTGTTGTGTTTTTTATTTTATTGTTGTTTGAAGGCTATCACAAACTTAGGCCAAAATGATAGTGTCCATTTTAATTATACGTATTTAAAACATGATCATATTTTCCAAATATACAATAAAAATAAGTATTTCAAACATGAAAGATGAAAGGTTTCACCCCCAAAACTTGATAAGCTAATGAAATGGTTGGATGGACAGTAGAAGAAAGGATAAGAATTAAATTAAAAAAGAACAGAAGAGGTTTATTTTGGGGAAGTCATCGGAAGAGTACAGTCCAGCAAAAGAGTATCCGAAGAAGTGGACTCCAGTGAAGAAGGTACATCAGTTTAACAAAAGAAGCTGTAATGCGATAGGGAAAGATCATGTATTTGATCTCCATTATTCATTCTTAAAATTCTTTAATATTTGGTATTTATCTATTGTTTATTATTGCTTACGATGAGAACTGTTTATTTGTTCTTCAAAGAAACAAAATAGAAGATACTTTAGAGGAAGATTTTTTAAAATTAGTTATTTAAGTCCTGTCAGACTATTTCAAAAGGGATAAGATCTATATAATATTAAAGAATATTTAATTATACTCAAACTTGGCAAGTTTTATGTTATATGACAGTCAGGCTATAAAACATTTTTTTTTTTATATAAATGGTAATTTTGGTCTAAGTAATATGTTTGATCTAAATAAGACATTTATGGGTTTGAGTAAAATAGGATCTCACTAATTGGGCTTAATTTGGAACTACCGTTACTTACAAAAGTTTCTCATCAGGTAATGTTGACAATCAAATTCTAATGTGATAATTTAAATGTATCCAGCCAAATGATAGTTCCACGAAAGTTGTTCTCTTTGTTATAATTAATTTGTTAAACATATTTGTCTATCTGATAAAAATGTTACTTTATAAAGCCGTATTTGCACGAACAAAGCATAAAATGGATCTTCTACCTTAGAAAACTCGCTTTCAAGCTGCTTTAAGATGATCCATTACTCTTGAAGAATGGTTAAAATGTTCCTTTTTCTTCTTTATTATTGTTGAGTTGTCAATATCACATAACTTAGGCAAATGAGCCAACTTACCATATATAACCTTTCTTCAAACGTTTTGACATTTCATACTTTATCCAACACGTTTCTGTAACATCGTAGTACACAGAACTCGCTACGCCTAATGCATAGAAGAATTACTCATGACGGCCTAAATATGACTCATGAAAGTTATAGACTACTGATACTATAAAATAAATGCTCTAAAAGGCACGCAGAAGCACGAAAAAGTTAACCCAATGAGTGCCGGATAAACAGACGTACTAGAATAATGAAGCACCGGATTATAGAAACTTCTTGTTAGTAAGAAGTACCTCTCTTATTAATAAGAAATTTTCGATGTAAATTGTAACGATAAAAACTTTGCAAGGAAAATTTAGATTATGGATAGTAAATTTACACTCACTGAACTTAAGTTTATTGTTGTTGAGTGTTGATTTCCATTTCTATTTTATATCTGAAATAAGTATCACAAAACAACAATTAATATTTCTGAAAAACTGAATTGCATAAAAACAAATTAAAAGGAGAGACTATAAATGGAAAAACATCTTTATAAGGATTTTATGAACTATTATTACGCACATTATGCATATACTTCCTTCATTCAAATCTTGAAATCGTGATTTAATAAAGGACTTCTAGTTTGATTATGCAATAAAATATTTTTATCCATATACAGTTATATTTCAATTGCAAACTACATATTTTATTTAGTTTCCCATAGGCTTGAGTACTTATTTATTTTTATCTATCCATGCTGATCAAAAAATATTTTCTAGGCAACATAAATATCGTCGTAAAAGAAGCTATTTTCCCATTTGGAAGTCTCGATGATGTCTCATTCCTATGAATTTTTAAAGTTAAATTACACCTAGAGAAGAAAATAAAATTTAGAAAAAGTCAATAAAACCTGTTTTAGCCTTTAGCAAAGTCGATAGGGCTGTTTCCTCTAGGATTTGTTCATCGCTTGTTTCAATCCTTCAATATTAGCCTTTACCTCAATTGGCGATTTTATTTTATTTGAGAAGTAGCCTTCAGTTCAATTACGACCATATGCCAGTGTTATGATCCTAGAGAAAATCAGACCAAAATTTAACAAAGTATATCATTAAATGTAAGAATGATATTCAATTGTAGAACTGACCAAAATTTAGTATCAACGTAAGGGAAATTATTCCAGATGAATGTCCTAGAACATAAATTACAAGTTGAGCAAAGACTAGATGCCAAAATTCCAGCACAATAAGAAATTCTGTTCACATGAGCAATTCTGTACTTAGAGCTTCAAATAAGTTAGCGAATCGCTGAGCCAAAGCACGTCAACGAACAAGAATCTGTGCCAACAGAAATTGCGATTATCGACTACACCTGACCCTTGTTTGGAATAAGTAGAAACTCATAGGATTATTTCAAATAACAACTTAACTAAGACTACTGGAAAAAAAAGGTATTGCATTCATAACTTTATTTCAATTTGTATGAAAACATTATATTACTAAGTCTTGTGTCAATAATAAATGCTTTGTGATGCAAGACTGCCTGTGCTGACACGATTTCGAACCCTGACACAATTCAGAAATTTTACCCAATGATTCAATACAGGAATATCCAAACAGCTTCGTGGAGAAATTACAAATTCAGAATAAATCTATTGCATAAATTGAAAATACCGTATAGCAAAGGAATAATTAATCAATTTATTCGGTAATTCGTAACGATAAAGTAAACTCAGATGCAAAGTTAAACAGATAACCTCAATAGTTTTGTGAGATAACTTAATATTTTTGTTTATTTATTATTCCTGAGGTATAGTTATGGTACTTTAACGAACATTGTAGTTGTTATGTTTTTTATTTAATGTTAAACGTTTGAAAAACGTGAAAGATGAAACATTTTATTGTTTAAAATTATTGAACGTTTATAAACATTAATATATTTATAACATTATCTTTTTCATTCCATTTTATTAGAAGTTAGTTACTTTATGGTTTATGATGGAGTAGGCAGGTTTGTTTCGTTTGTTATTTTTTTGTGTATTAATTATTATTTTTTAAATTTAATACAAACCATTATGTTTAATATTCAAACAATTATGCAATTGTATAAAACATATTTGCTTTTTATTGATTATTATTTTTTTTTCAATTTATAATTATTTGATCAATTTTATTATGTTTTATTAATTTTATTTGTTAAACTTTTTTACTTTTCTCTGAGACACTAAAGCGCATTTTCAATTATTACAATATTACTAAAGGGACTCGAATAAATAAAGAATTCTATTATTATTATTATTATCTTTTTAATGGGAATAATAACTACTTTATTTTAACCGACTAGTTCATTCTAGTCTCATTATAAAGGCTACTAATCATTAATAATTCGCAAATTTTGTTTTAACATCATATAACGAATATTGGAAATCCTTTAAATTGTTGGACGAAAACCCAGAGTATGAGAAAGAAAAACCTCCTTTCTGTATGCACATAGGAAAAGTAAAAAATCTTTTTTACTTGGAACGTACTAATTTAATTAATGTTCAATTAATTGTAAATTAATATTTCACAAACAAATTAAAAAATAAAACAAATATGAGGTACTCTTGCTTCATAACTTTATAAAACATTAATTTTCAATAGATGATTAATAGTTCAGAAAAAGGTTTTTTTTTTTTTTAAATGTACTTTATACATGTAGAAAAAAAAGTACTGAAATTTTAGCTGGAATCGTGGTTCAGCACTTGAAAAAAATGAATAAAAATAAAATATGATTAAGTTGACTCTCAAATTGTTTTTTTTTTTTTTTTATCTTCTAAAATTATAAGAAAATGAGTCGTTATAAAAATATTTTAGTCTTTGTAGTTAGATACTTGGAAGGTTTATAATAAAAAAAAAAAATAGAAAGTGGCATCTATTTATCTTAACATTTACAATATTAGATTAATATTGGGTTTATCCCTTTCTATATATGCTGAGCCACGATTTTTCATAGCTCTGAACATCTGTATTAATTTGTTAAATTATTGTGGCTCATACAGATTACCTTTGTGTAATTATAAGAATAAATTCCCCAGGCATCAGAATGGTGGAATCTTGAGATGAAGAAATATACCAGCCTCGTGGATATATGCCAGGTACACTTCATCATTGAAATAGCCGAACCCAATCCTAAAATACAAGCCATAATTACTCCCCATTGGAGAATGCCGTTAACAGTCTAATGTTAGGGATTAAATTAGCACCTTCCAAGTAGCAAAGATTTATTTCTTACTTCTCTTCAGTGCGTACGGAAAGGTTCTTTATTTCTCCTACTCTGGGTTATCGTCGAACACTTCAAAAGATTCCTAATATTTCATATATGATGTTAAAACAATTAAAATTTACAAATTATTAGTAACTAATATTCTCTATAATGAGACTAGAATGAAATGGTTAAAATAAATTGGTTATCATTTCCATTCAATAATAATAATAATTGGTTTTTTTTAATTATGAGAGATAGTTGACCGTGGACTTAATAACTTATGACGAGGAAAAGATGGTTTGGAGTGCGGTCAAAATAAAACACACATTTTTTGTTACTTATTTAATCATGCCAAAGTTTCGGCGCTTACTTGGCGGTAAGATTTCAAGCTAACAGCCCTGATGAAGGCTAGAAATTCTGGCCGAAACGTTGGCACGATGAAATAAGTTACATTAACATATTTGTGTTTTATTTTGACCGCATCCCCAACTATATTCTCCTCGTTTAAGAATTTTTTAAGATATAAAATCGTTTTATAGTAATATAGCATTAATCGAAAATGCACTTTAGTGCCTTAGAGTTCAATAAAAAATTTTAAAAAATAATGAAGAAACATCATAAAATTGATCAAATATTAATAAATTGAAAACATAAAACAATAATAATGTACAAAAAGCAAATAATGTTATTACAAATAAAGTACAATGTTTGAATGAATATTAATATCTAATAATGGTTCGAATTAAATATAAAAAAATAAATAAATGGAATAAAACTATCAACTCCATCATAAATGATAAGGTAACAAACTTCTAACTTATAAAAATAACTAAAGATAATAAACAAGAAAGAACAATTAATGGTTTATAAGCATATTTACAAGCTTTTATTGTTAATTACAATAAAAAAAAAAAAAGAAAAGGAAAAGGCAACACAGAAAACAAATCATAATTCATGAGCCATCTTATGACCATACGATAAAAGAAAAAAAATATGAAATAGTGAATATTAACTAAAGGATCAAACAATACATTATATATATATTTATAGATTCTAAATGAATTTTATACGTTTATAATGGTTGTTACCATTTATACCGTATTGGACTTGTCTATGTTTACGATATTATTTAAATACGTTAAAATTTTTTCAAATTCAATATAATTATAATATTATAATTAAATAATTAATCAATACTTTACGATGGGATCACAGACATTTACTTATAACTTTGCTCCAAATTTAAGAAAAACTGAAAATATCCTACACATAATTTTTTTCTTAATTTACCAAACTTTTTATCACTCATATCGTTTATTTTATGACAGTACAGGTTATGTTCTAAATTAGGGAAGGATCAATAAACCATTTTTTTTCTATACTACTCAAAACTTGATGTTTGGGGCATTCTGTTATAATGTATTTATTTAAAAATATTAATGAGATAGTACCTAACAGGTAAAGAACTTTTATATCATTTTTCTTTTAGTTTGAAAAGTTAGGTAAATCCAAGAAATTCTTTGGATTGTTTTGACCATAAGTTGTCATATGTCTTGGTTGCATGATACACGCATAAATAAAGGCTGCTGTAAAAAATGGACAGCTGACGCCTTTGGCTGTTTATAAATGTTGAAATAAATTTGTACCTATTCAATGCTGGTAATAAATATAATGTTAATTATGCTTTTATTGAAAAGGATTAGAAATTATATTTTACTCCGATCCAGGACGAACAAGCAAAAGGGCACTTACTAGGTTGCTTTGTAAAAAGTGAAGCTCTTCGACAGCGTTTTTAAACAGGACATAATTTTTTTTTGTATTATTATTAAAAACGTTTTATTATCTTGAAACCTGTTTTAGTGCACCTGTTTTCTTACAACTCTTAACTTTTCTGTCCGCAATTTTTATCAATGTCCTGAGGTTTAAGGCTTTTGAGACTTGTAAATATTTTTATATTGGTTTTAAATAGTATTCTTTATAGCTGCTCCTGAAGTTTTATCGGAGTCCTGATTTTTATCTAAGTTTTGATCTTTCTTTGGATAGGCGAACTGTCTGAGATTCTTATAAAAAAAAAAAAAAAAAAAAAATTCGATTATACTGACCAGTCTTTGTAAAAGAATGTTAAACTTTATATCAGTTAACAATTTATAAAAATATAAACACAATAATAATAATGTACTGTAGTGTAAACGTACTAATCATGTTCCAATGCTAGTGCATAGTAAATAGTAGTATATATACATAAATTTTACTTACTAGTAAGATTGTAAGTACTATACAAAAAGCTTAGAGACTTTTGAGGAGTGACTATTACAATATTGTCAAATGAATTGTTTCATCCAACACGCTAGTACGATATTCGTGTATGTGATGATATGATGCATCATTTTGTCTCTTTTCTGCAATAACAACTTTCTTTTCTTCTACTATAAACCATTAACAGTTTATATCCAGACGGTCTATGACAAAGCGTCGAGTAGCATTCAGCTTATTTCGTGTCACGAACAGGCAGGGTTAGTCGTTCAAACTGTTTAGTCTATCAGTGACTATGGCTAGATTCTTAGCTTCCTCTGTAATAATTCTGTAAAAATAAAATAGTTTAGGTGGTAGAGTACCGGCGATTTTAAGATTTTCTTCTGCTTTATTATTGCGGTATACATAAAACTTAATTATGCATTACAGATAGGAAAAATAATATGCCTGAAATTTTTAAATAAAGATTTTAACGCCTGTTGAACAGATTCGATACTTAGGACACCATCTTGGAATCCACATAAAAGACTGAAAGGCCAAGAAACTGCTCGTAGATTTCGATTGCTACAACACCTACTTGATATACACTCTAAACTTCCCATTCACTACAAAAAATTATTATACACCATGATAATCAGACCAATTTGGACATATGGAATTGAACTCTGGGGCTCCTTCAAACCATCCAAATCCTCCCACATTTAATTCTAACAATCCAAAATTCTACGTAAAATCCTTGATTCTACTTATTACGTTACAAATAAACTCATCCACAAAGACCTTAACATTCCATTCGTTGCAGATTTGGCCCAAAACAGATATGCTTCTTTTCATTCCAAACTCATTGCCCATCCTAACCACATTACTTCTTAATATGTCATCCTTAACAATCCCTGGTAATCCTCCGAGGCATCTGAAAAGAAGATGGCCACGGGACCTTCTAATTTAAATTAATGGTTGAAGTACCACCAATGGGTGGTTCCTTCCCAATATTTTCAAGTATAAATGCAACATTCTACATATTTATTTATTGTATTTGTTATTTTGTACAGATGTAAATTACATTAAATAAATAAATTAAAAAAAAAATAAAATAACGATTTACATTTTTTTACTTAATTAACATTTTGACAGTTTTTGATCAGTAATTTCCAAAACTCATTTAAAATTTCACACTGAAAACAATCAACAGTTGAAATGTTGAATAAATTAAGGTACATGATTTTCTACAGATTTTTATTCAAAACCAGCAGAGTTTTAGGTATATAGAATAAATTAATGTCTTTATCCACAGAACCATAATTTTTTTCTGCTAATTGAACTGTTTATAAAAAATGGAAAATCTAGGGTAATTATACATGTTAATACATACTATAAACATGTGATAGAATTTCTATATCGGTTATGAATGAGAGAGACGCGAAGTTCAACTTTCCATTTTTCCCTTGAAAGCCATTGATGCCAATTGCACTTATTCCCTCTCGCAAGGCCCATCGGTGATTAGCATGTCCTGGCTCTGACCCCGCAAATGAGTTTTCCCGTTGTTCTAGTGATGATACTAGCCTTTCTTTCTGTTTGCCTCCTATCGTAACCTCAGGTCAAAACGTGACCCGCAACACGAAAAATTGGTTCTCAGTTAATGCAGTGTAGCCTTACCTCGAAGATTTCCGTGTTTGCGATGAATGTTCGAACATGATTCGGGCGTGAGAGCTGCGACAAGTGTAACTTTTCATTTGCCTTGGAAACCCATAAGGTATGCTAGATATCCACGTTCGTTATGGAACGGGGTTCATTTATTCACTGTGGTTGAAGAATATTTGAATCGTTCCCTTAATTTATGTCATATTAATATTTGGATAATGTTTCAATACATAATAATTGATTAAAAAAAAAGATAGAATTTGAGCAGATCAGCAGTATTAAAACTAATGCTCTGCATCTTTAGATTATAAGGCCATTATAAGAATTATTATTCGGGACATAGTACATTGTCCAAATGTATAGTTAAGTTAAGAGAACTCTCCGAATCATTCCAAAATAAAAAAAAAATGGAAAATAGCATTTCATGTAGGTAGTGCATATATACATACATTAAATAAAACCCTATTATCAAAACATTACGTACCTTAAGATTGTTTTCCAAGAAATGATTTATTTGTTTTTCAACACTCTTCAACACTTTTTTTTCTTAGCATGCAACGTCATTTTCCCCTTCCACTGTATCAGTTGGAAACATTTTTTTTATGTGTTAACATCCTATGTATGTTTGATTTCTATAACAGTTTTATTTTAATTAGAATTGAGCGCTTTGATATCACATATTTTGTTGGAAAAAATTAGATTCAGGAGAAACATTTTTACTCTATTTTTTTTTTAATTTTTAGGTTCTATTGCTGAAGCAGTTGCGGTCAGAAACCTTGAAAAGTTTATTTTCAGTTCCAAACTAACGAAAATTTCTGATTATTTCAAAAAGAAAATAGTTGAAAAATAGATTTCTGAACTATGGTTTTTTATTGTAAAAATATTTATATGTAAAGACATTTATAACTATTCCTTATAAATTGATTTGTTATTTTTGAAATGATTTTTTTTCCGTTCGATAATCTGATTTTTTTGCTAATCCAAATCCTCTTGGTTTTAATTAATTCGGATTAGCAAGAGCCCACTAATTATTTTTTCTGACAAGAAATCACTCTCAGACGTGAGAGCTGCGACAGACATAACTTTTCATTAGCCATTGAATCAGAAAAGGTATGTTAGTATGAACTTTCTAGTTCGTTTTGAAACTAATTATTAACAATGATTGATGAATAATTTAATACGAGTAATAAAAATTGTTTGGTTTACTTAAATCATATTCAAATTTGAATAATTAGTTACAATACGCAGTGGGCGATTTAAAATGAATAAATAAATTAGATTGAAGCAAATCACCAGTCTTAAAATTAACACTTTTTAAATCTTTAGATTATTAGAATTATTATTCACTTTATTCTGCTCTAGTTAAGTAGTTATTAGGTTTTTATTTATTTTTTTCTAAATTTGATTAAATCATACCGGTATGGAGCAGGTCACGTAAGAAAACGTTATGATATTTATCTATAATAAATTCTATGTCTGCTTTGTAAAGGGAGGTTGGTAATTCTAAAAACTTTGTCTTAAGTAAAACAGAAATTTGGAATGGTGGTTCAGTACAACTGT
The DNA here is from genome assembly GCF_000696795.3 of Halyomorpha halys. NCBI lineage: Eukaryota > Metazoa > Arthropoda > Insecta > Hemiptera > Pentatomidae > Halyomorpha > Halyomorpha halys. The sequence continues at coordinate 104,903 of NW_027111938.1, read as the reverse complement.
TAGACATAACATAAAATAGCGTTTTAATTAAATCTACATTTTAGACCTAACTCAATTTACACAGAAAACACGGAATTAATAATCTGAGATTTTGTGTTTTTATGCAATTTAATAGTTGTTACTGACACAGTTGTAAGCAAGAATGCATATACGAGACATAAATAATTTTTTTTTAAAAAGCAAACAGCAACCAAGACATAAACTAAGCAAACAACAAATTTTTTTGTCTGTTTTAAAATAAATTTAACCTTTAATATTTTATAAGATATTTGAAAATTTGTTGCTTCTCTTGCAATATTTTTTTAAATGTTAATGACAGTGGTCTTTTAAATGTTTTTACAAAATGTTTAAATGTTAAATGTTAAATGTGTTTAAATGTTTTTATTGTTTATATATATTTTAACTACATGCAGCTTAATGATTAAATATTAACATTTTTTTTCCTCATTCCTTTGCTATTCTTCGCGATTTTGATGTTCCTACAATCGGGCCATACTTCTCTCCATTCTCTTTTTCTACATTCTAGAATATGAAATACCGAAGCGAGTAAAGAAATATTTACATTACCGAATTACAAAAAGACAAGGGTTCTTTCAAAATATGTTCCCGTTCCTTAACATATATTAGCACAAGGCGTCCCACCTGAAACCTTTGAGCAATGCACCGCTCTCGTTGGATCCCTTTTACAGCTTATTTAGCCCCTTTACTATTCTTGTTAGTGCCTATAAAATTAAGAAAACATATAAAAGCAGAAGAAATGTATTTCGGTTACCGAGTAAGAGAGAGTTGTGTAAGGGCTGATGAAACTCTCGGTTTACCGCAGGCTGCAAGTGTTCCACATTACCATCGCCTTATCGGTCCTCTACCATAGCTTATCTCCCTATAGATCTATCGTTCGGTATTACGATAACTGAGAAGAAATCTGATTTTGACATATAGGGTATTTTTAACTTTAAGTACCTTTCGAAACAGGACCAGAGTTAGTAATTTTATTCTTTTGTCATCCTTGTTGGAATGGTGAAATTTTATATCCAGAAGATGAGGACTCCTTACGAAACTTCTTACAGTTATCAAGGAATAACTAAAGCCGAATATGAGGCTGTCAAAACCAGTTTATAGAAATCAAAATCATGGTATACGTATGCTTCTATGTAAATAATATCGATAAATGTAGTTATTGAAATTTTTATTTAATTTTCTTTAATTAATAGCAGTGGTATATGTTCTATTTATAGGGTACCGTTATTTTCATAACCTTCCCAAATTCTTCTTCAGCATACGTCTTAGTGGAAGAGAGAGAGAGAAATACCTCATTTAGACATGCTGCCCAAATACATTAGGTTGCTACAATACACATCATAGCAATCAATCCATGATTGGACACATATACAATACATATATTCACATGATTTAACAACAATTGTTTTCCCTACCTTTTCCTTTTACAATCAATACTCGTATACACACTAAATACAAATATTTTCTTTTATTTTATTTTTTTAATTTAACAATGTCATTATATTTGACAATTTTATTCTCTTTACTTCACTCTGTCAGACCTCCCCTTTCCAATGATCCGCTACCCAAGTTCGATCCGTTAAACAATTTTATCATTAGACAGCAATGTAAATCAAAACAAAGACATAACTACCGCCGTAGATCAGTTTATAAAATTTAAAAAAATGTATAGATTTAGAAAAAAAAAATTTAGTTAAAAAATGCTTCAATAAAAAGATAAGTTAAAAGAAATAATTTAAAGAATAAATAAGTTAAGGGAATACATAATTTAAAACACATATCGATAGGTCCAAAAACTAAGAAAACCAAACAAGTGGTTTCACATTTTTTTAAAGAAAAGAAGTAGGTTATGCTGCTCCAGCCACTCACATTGTACACCTAATTCTGAAGTTTCTAAAGGGATTAGGAAATTTTGTTAGAAAATTCAAAAGGAAAATAATGAAATTTTTATGAAAAACGTTTTTCACATGAGCATTGAAAACATGAATCACCAACAATATTTTACGATTTTATACAATTTGAGCCTAAAGGATAGGAAAATTGAAAAATAACAGACAAAAATGACCGAGGGGATATTAGTTTCTATAACCATATTTTTTATATATTAACATAAATGTTCTACCCGTTAAACATTGTTCATAGGATTCGGATATTTACGCCTTCAGTCTTGAAATATGATTTACTATAGACCCGGTAAAAAAAAAAAAAAAAAAAAAATTCAAAGTTAGGTATTCTAAAGAAAAACTTGGAATTTTACAATTAACAATAGTTTTAATCAATATGACAAATCCCCCAGTTAGGAATCAGCGAAAACCGAATCAAAATTCCAACTATTGTGTAAGCTAAGTGACTGAAAATGTTTAGTGGGATATCCGCGTTTAATTTCAACGTGTTACAACTAAAAACAAGTTTTGATTTTGTTTTGAATTCAACGTATTCTAAAGAAAGTACTGTAAACTGGGGTTCTTGCTCCATTTAGGTCATCCTACAGACCAACAATACTTAGTGGTGTCACAGTGTAAATCCAGTTTAAGGTACAACCACCGCCAAACACACCATACGTCAAATGCAAAATAAAAAAGATTCTTTTCAGATGTATCACTGTTTAAGCAAAACAGCGATATATTTATACATTACTAAATATATAGTCAATGTAATGGAGAAGTACTTAGCGTATCTGAAAATATCTGAGAGATAAGTTGTTTAATTATGTTTACAGATTTATCACCACAGCAAGCCAATATACGCAAGGGACACTGATCTTAACAACTCATCAAAATGCAATAAAGGCTCACTTACACCATAATATAGCCTCCTAAGACTACATGCTTTGTGCTTATTGTAATTCACACGATGCCAGTAATATGCAATCGTACTTGTATATGTGTTAGTATCACTCTAAAACAGATGTGCGGATTTCTCAGGTATTTCTATCACGATCCACAAGCTTTATTGTATTATTGTGGCACAAAATAGATGTTATCACGGATACACGAAGTTCATAACATCTAGACAAATAAATGAGGATTGTGATAGTTTTCCAGCTTCGACGTTAAAAATTATACTCTAGAGTCCATAAACATAAACCTCGGTACACTGATAGTTAATTGGAAAAATAAATTTCGCATTGAGGCAATACACAGCGAACATCATTAAACATCTGACAACTGCATAGCTGCGGCTGAAGTGCCGTACCTTGCTAGCTGTACGTTAACATCCTCGGCTTACATCATAATTACTTGCTTTATTAATTGCTGGAGCTTGTGCATTAACAAGAGCCCGCCTCCCCGCCCATTATAATAAATGGTTATTGTAGTTCACGGTGTTATGTTTCACTGAATATTTATTAATATAACTTCCACACCGCAATCATAAACACTTGTTTGGGATTCACCAACTACAGCCGCATACACTAAGGACTCAGATTGCATATTACTTAAGATGATCAGCATATGTAGGTAGGTAGAATAAAATCGTATACTTTACAACCTTACTTTACTAATGTGACTTTCATACTTTTGTAAAACACATGCATACTAATAATAATCTACAATATTGTAGTCAAATGAAATTTAATTATAATTTGTAGTTAATAATTAATGGGAATAAAATCTTGTCAACTATAGAAACGTCTGCAAATAGAATAGCAAGCTGATTTTTTATTATTCATTAAAATTATAATGTTACATTGAGGGAATTATCAGTTTTAGCTATAGAATCAGTTTTTAAATCTTAATATATAAAAAAAACTGATAAGACTGGCTGACAGTAATTTCTTGTATTTTAAAAACGGAAATGTATACAAGTCTGATATTTTTCATAATAATTTCCCTTATGGTATCATTGTTTAATATGAGTGGGTTAGAAAGCATTCGGACTAGGATGTATAAAAATATTTAAAAAAAAAATATTGCTTGAATATAATAAAAACTAAACCTCTTTAAAACCGTTTAATTAAAACACAAACACCTGCTTTAATTCAGAGATATTACAAGGAAAGACGAATACTCATAATAAATGTTTTAACTTAAAGATAACGGGATGTGACAATTAAAACGGTAATTATATTTAACATTTAAAAAAATATACTGTTTTATTGAATAATAATACAATGAACCATAATTAAATGTAATAAGTATTATAGTTCAATTTAAAGAAGAAAACATAGAATAAAATAATAATAATAAATTAAAATAAGTAAATGAAAGCGAAAAAAAAAATGAATGTGATCTCTATGAATAAAACTAAAACCGATACAAAAGAACAGATTAAATAATTTATATACAAGATAAAAACTCAAATTTAGGTTAAAATAAAATAAATACATAGTCGGCCTTGAGAACTCCAAAATAAGTTTTGTCACCCCGTTGGGAAGGCAAAGCAGGGCTCTAAGGGTTTTTAAACTTTGAGTACATGGTTACATAAAAGTTACATAAAAGTATGGACCTTGGTAAAGTAAGTACCTTGGAAACTTATGACTTGAAGATGTTTTGGTATTTAATGTGACTCATGGATGTATGAGTAACCCGAATTTCTCTTATGAATCCCATGCAACTGCTTAGGAAGAAATATGAAGAAGTATTAATAAAATGAATTCGTGGCGGTAGGTCGGAGCGACCTCGAAGCGTTGCCCCACCTGCGTATCGTACACACGGCACACAAATAAATATAAATAATAATACCATTTTATAAACGGTAAGCCTCGGAGGTGTGTATTAATATTAATAGAGGAGAGGGGAAAGGTTAGAGTCAGAATTCATTAGAGAATAACATATCTCATGGTCCCGATCCATTGTTGGGGCGCCACGGACTGGCAACTTTTCAGAAAAACAATTTAATAACTTTTTCAAGTCTCTATACCCCTGCTCTGATTTATAACTTCTGAATATTTCCAGGGTTACATGACGGATATGTTAGCTCCCACGCAGGATTGTCGCCTTTTTATATTTCACTAATACTTAAGGTGACTGATTCATCACTACAGATTATTTAAATTAATATCTGTCTTCGAGACATCCAAATCTGATAATGCTATAGAAAAAATAAGACACAAATGTGATCGTAACGGTTATTCAATATTTAATCTCTTTTTTTATATATTTCTATTTATTTATTTATTTTCATTTCTTATTAAAGGCAGAACAAACATTTGGCAAATCCTAGGTGATGTGACACCCAGGTGAGAAATATGCACAAGAAAATGATTTAAATTTTAATTAGTAAAAATACAAGAGAAATGTAAAAAGAGATTGTATCGATGCCAATGGTGCTAAGTACATTTCCACAAACTTTACGAAAAGTACAATTAAAATTTCTCTCTTTTTGGAAAAATAACAATTTTTTTATTGAAAAGATTTAGATTTAGATTTTAAATATGTTCAATCTAAAAATTAAGTTTTCATTTTCCCAAAAGAGAGAAAATTTAATTGTATTTTTGGTAAGGTTAGTGAAAATATACTTAGCACTACTGTGGAATAAGCAATCGATATATTGAATAACCATAATGATCACATTTATTATATTCTAGCAGTTTTTTAGTTGCTCAACCACACTAACATATATTATTTACAAAGAGAAACAACTTCCACTGATAACTGATAACTATGAGAAACGGCATTCTGATTTCCAGTTGTTTTAAAAATGTGAAAAATTTTTAGATATGTTATTTCAGCCATTGCATTGGAAGAATGTTGGATTTTATGAGGTTTTTCACAATTTTCCTGATTCTAACTTTTTCTGATTTTTTCAAACCGAGTTCATCTCCTCAGCTAAGAATTAATTAAACAGAATTAGACAAACGTTTGTAGTTTCTTTAGGACTACGGACTGCTATAAAAAATATGAAATGGATTGCGAGGACTTGAAATTTCAGTTAGCCATTTCTTACTTTAGACAGAGGGTTAAATAAAAAATATATTGGTTTCATCCAATTTTTTTTTCTGAAATGTTTGGCCTGAATAAGTTATGTCATTTACATGATCAATTTTAATAACTTTTAATGTAATTAAAATATTTTTAGTAACCCTCCTTGAATATCCATTTCCCCCGCAACAGTTGTAACTATGAACTATCCTTCATATTGTAATGATATTTATGATGCATATGTTGCAAGAGGATAACACTAATTAGGTATTCGAGATCAATATTGGGACAAAAAAAAAATATATACTCAAAATGTATTATTTTTGTTGGTATTGATCTTCCTAATAGAACTGAAAATCTTATATTAATGGGATTGAACTGTAGTTTGGAATAAATTAATCAAGTCGGTGGATCTAGTGGATATGCTCCAATCAATTAGCTACAGGAGTTTGCCGGTTGTGAACGGTTGGAATTCGGCTATACTCCGGCGAAGGATTATTCGGGCGCTTTTGGTTCCATATTCTACATTAATCTTATAAAATTATTATTTACAATAATTCTATATGAATGTAAAATATGTAAATCTCAACAAAAAAATAAATAAATAAATAAAACTCAGCTAATTTGACTTCAATGTTTTGAAATTTGAAGGTATTTTATCAAGATCTTGAACACTTTACTTGAAATCAACTGCTCATTTAAACATTTATAGAGAATTTAAAAATAAAGTAGCTGAATAAGACTACGACGCATCAATAGTATTTTGATTTCAAGTTGTTTCAAAACATTCACGAGATGACAGAAAGTAGTTGAGCTAAAAATTACACAATCTACTGAGCTATATGATATTTAATATGTTGTAAAATGAATTTGGTGAATGACACAATCTTCCTTGTTTGAGTGTAATAATTGATATCATATACATCAACATTCGAAATATGCCCCATTTTCAGGTTGCTGATAACAAATATTTTATATATAAAGATTAATTATCTCCTTATTTTGTCATTAGTGCTAATATTGAAACATATTGTTGTCTCTTAATAAATAAAAAAAACTTTTTATAATATCAACAGTTATGCATTTTTAAGGAGAATAATTCCTATCTTAAATAAATAAGTCCTCCTAATAAGTATGAAAATTGTTAATTTTAGTTGGATTGTTCATCTTTGTGATAATAAAGTTAGGAGAGTGAATAATGAAAGATAACCTTTCAGGAAGGTAATTATTCTCCTTAACTGTGTAATTTTGCATAACTGTTGATATTATAAAAAAAAAAATTAATTTATCAAGTGACAACAATATGTTTCAATATTAGCACTAATGACAAAATAAGGAGATAATTAATCTTTATATATAAAATATCATGGTGTCATTCCCCAAATTCATTTTAATTCTATAAACTCTTCCAGTAGAAGATTATTAATTTATTAATATGTTGTTTATTTTTTGAAGAAAATAAAATGAAAATGTTTAACAAATACAGTCGTATTTCAAATGCTGTATTAATTGTGTCTGGTATATTTGAAGTAGAATAACACAAGATGAAGTAGCCATACAAGGATTAATAGTTCATTTATTTGTATAACCCGAATAGGCAATAAACAGCCCTGATGGTCTTACTTTGCACTTTATTGTACCACCAATAAAGAAAAACAGATAAACATTATGTCTCGTAAATCTATTCCACCATTCCGGAACATAATTTAATTTATGTTATTTCGCAAAACAGATCCGTTAAAACGAGTTTTCCGAAGATGGCTTTGTAGTACACGAAATACACATAAAAAAAGAGAATAAATCCTTCGGGACTGAGAGTTCTTTAGAATCAGATATTCTGTAATATTGTACCATTAACGTGGAATCGTCGATAAATTATCTCCAATGGGCACTCTAAAGGTGTCGCCTCTGACAGTTGTTAATATTTCGATTCCGCAATAAGGTCCTCCGAGCGAGCGATCTTATCGCCAGCTCCTGTTCGCCTTAGCTTTTCAGGCAAACCCTCGATTTCTCATTGTCACTATAACGGTGTGACAGGGCGCATTCAGTGAGAGGCCAAATGTGGAGTTGTACAGGTAGACAATCGTACGATAAAGCACCAGGTAAAGGTCGAATTATATGATTAATGTAGGAATTGTTACCTACATCCCAATAACGTTGTCAAGATCCGACCGTGTAACTGTAAATGTCTCTGGCATCGGATTCGTTTTATTTAGAATTAACTGTACCGACATAGTTAAAAAGAAAACTTCCACGCCTTCTCTTACTCAATCAGATACTGTGTGGAATTACCTTCATAAATCAGTGGATAATAATATACGAATAATATAGAAATAATTCATCGCTTTGTAGTAAAATATCCGCACCCTATTTACTTCCATAACTACGTATGGTATAGAAAAGGTAACGTTTTGAGACCTCACTTAATTTAATCATGTAGCCGTACCCTGAGAGTAACTCAATTAAATTCGGTTCATGCCTTGTGACTGGGTTCTATTAAAGGTCAGAGCAGGAAAATTTATTTTTTGTTATTATTATTGGATCATTTCATATGAAATGTTCGTTTTTATTGTTTCAAAAATTCAAATTGGGATGAGAGCACTTTTATTATCTACTACGTTTATGTTTACAGTGGTATAATGAGCCGTTCTTTATCCTCTCTTTTTTAATAATGAGGTGTAGATAGTTGACCGTAGATTAATAAGTGGAGAAAATGATTGGGGGATGCGGTCAGCAAAAAAACACAAATAAACAAAAATTTAATTATTCGTGCCGACGTTTCGACCTGAGTTTGAGGTCTTCATCAGGGAGCTTTCAGCTGAGCCTCTGGCTAAACTGAAAAGTCGGCATGAATAAATAATTTTTTTTTTATTTGTGTTTTTTTTTGCTGACCCCATCCTCCAATCATCTCCACTTTTTTAATAATATTTACTATCATTCTAATTGATTGTACATTACTTAGTATGCCAACAGATATGACCATGGAAACATGCGATTTTCAAGTTGTTTTTTTTTGTCAGTATCAACATCAACATTCGGCGAACCAAGGTGCAAGAAACATTACCTTTTTTCTCCTAAAACCATGTGTGCCATTAAACGTAATTTATACATCTAGCCTAATTAATAAATACTGCACACACCACTAAAATATGTACTGTGAATATTATTTTTCCTTCTTTTTGCCAGAATTAGAAATGAAGGATATATGATGGCGCGGGTTTTCTAAATTGAAAAGTACTATCTACATAAAACAAGGTTATAGGTTATCTTTCAAATGACATGTGATTACTGGAGTGTTAATCATTGTAAAAGATCGAACTTCAGGAACGCCTTTTGATATTCAGACAATACTATTAAAATTTGTATTTCCAAAATAGTGTTCATTGAATATTAAACTTTTGTAGCGCGAATTTGTTCGTTTACCTCAAATTATTTTCTAGTCTCAAATTCGAAGTGAGAATTATTTTTAAACCTAAGGAATGTTGTGTTATTCACAGTAGTAGTAATATTTTTAAAACTATAGGATATTATTTTTGTTTTTTTATTTTTTAGATAAAACGGGTTTGTTGTTAATATATATTCTTCTCTTTAAGACAACTTACTAACCTACTGATGAAATGTATGATTAATAGAAGGAAGCGATAATAATAATTTTGATATTATAGAAGAAAACTGTAAAAATGCTGTAATAAATAGAAATATATCAACTCACCAAAGGCTATTGTTTAACAATATTCTTATCAACACCATTAAATTTAAATTCTAATAATTAATAAAATACTGATTTTAACTAGTACGTTATGTATTTATATTGATAAATCAAAGGTATTCAGAAAATAAATTCTTTATTCTATATCCTACAGTGGTACTGGAATGAATATTGAACTTGTTGAATGAATGGTATTGCGTACAAGAGTAAGTACTTAAGAATTTAAAGAGTCTCTCACTCCACGTAACACTTTTTAATCAACAAAAAAATTTCAATTTTTGTGACTAGATAGCTTGAGGAGGAGATCTCAATTTTAAAACGCTAACTTTGTGATAGGTATAGAAATGCTTCAAGGCTGTCCTCACAGAATAGAGTTTTTATTTCAAGTGATTATCAGGATGACTATTCGTTAAAAGTGCTTTTTAATTTTTGTTTAATATCTATTAGCAAAAGTCTATAAAAAAATTATTACATTACACATTAGTAATAAATGCAATGGTATTCGTGCTAGATGATGCAATTGCGGGCATTGTACAAGGACTCCATTAATAACAGGTGCTCCGCAAGTCACGTTCTCTCTTACGTCTCGGACATCGGTGACGTCTGGGATTTGGAATTACGTACTAGATGTGATAATGATCAAAATAAAAGGTGCATCCCAAATTACAAAAATATTAGTTCGTGGAAGCGACGTGCCCATTTCTAACGTATACTATAACGTACACAGTTCTGTGAAGTAATTTAGCGATTCTAATATAAGACAGAATTCTAGGAACAATTATTCCTGTTATTTCAAGCTTTCGTTGTATTCACGTTAACGGGAATCCACAATATCTGATTTAAAAAACGGATGTTTTATTGCTGAGGTAAAGTGGTTGCTAATCAGATTCACGAATAAAATTTATCACGTATATTATATTCTCAGTGAAGTAATTACTAACTCAAAATTTTGGCAGCTCTAGAATTGTATTAAATGTAATTTAGTAAAATTAAAAATTAATACATTTCTTAATCCGATTACTATTATTTAATCAAACATAAAACCTACCTGCAAGTTATAAGGACCTCCAACTGCCATTGCTATCAATCATAATTATTATGATTACACAATTATGAATATTAAAATTAAAATTAATCCAATATTATTTAGAACAAATCACAACATTAATGCAAAAATTGACTTAACACATTAAAAAATTAAAAATAAATGGAACTGAAAACTTAAGGATACGTTCATGAGTTACACTACTTTGATGGGTAATAATAAATATAACCTAAAATATATATAAAATAAAAATAAATATGTGGTGACAACACAACATAACACATGTGGAAAAAAATTCATAACATTAATACTATTTAAATAAATTTAGTATTTAGGAATATACTAATAATAAGTTCTGTTTGGAGGTTTTTAAATTGACAGAAGAAGGTTCTAGTTGGATATAAAAGCTTTCAGAGATAAGTCTTTAGTCTTGGTTGTGGGCTGTGGTGAAAGTAATAAAGTATAGAATTTTTATCAAAATCAAGGGAATGGTATCAAGATGATGAGTGTTCTGAAAGATTTTAGGCATTAGAATTAAGAAAGAAGACAGAATATTGGTGTTGTATGATGCGAGCTTTTAGATGGTTTTTGGTTTCACCAATGTGAGAGGAAATTCAATCGGAAGTGACGGAAGGGATGCGGTATAAGACATAGAATCAGTGTAAAAAAGGAATAGGCTACTTACATGCGAGTAGATTAGACTGTTTGTTATGGGATCTGAAAACAATATGAAGGTTGGGTATAGTGGAACGTAAGAAATTTTTGGATCTTATCTGAAAGGAAGGGGAACTATGGCAATGATCTGTATAAGAGGATTCAGGGGATTGTAAAGAACAAGATGAAGTTGTAAGGCGATTTTCGTAATTGCTATGCATTCATGAATGGCATAGGTGAGGAAGTTATTAGTTAAGAGCTTCTGGTAAATGTTGTGTATGTTAGTTTCAAGGAAATGGGAAGCTGAGAGAGAAAGGGAATGGTGAATATGGTTTTATATATGATAGGTTAATTTTTTTATGGTAAGATTGCTTGGAGTGGTAGTTTAAAATTTTGCCTAAGCAAGTTGGTTTAGTGTACCAGTTAGTGGATATGGTATCTGAGTTTCATTATGATGAGGTGGTCAAGGTATTGATTAAATAGTAAAGTTAAGGCGTTAGTGGTAAGAATTGAAGGCAGATAAAATATTAGGAATTTTATCGGGATTTAGAATGAGGAGGTCATGTACATATTTTTTTAATAAGAATTATACAAGAGTGGGATAATAACATCAATCAAATCATTAAGGACAAAGTTAGCAAGATCGAGAGCCAGGGAATTTCCCATAGTCAGTCCTGAAATTTTGTTAAATAACTGACCATAGAATGTAAGGTAACCAAATAATCAAAACATAATGTTTGTTGTACGTTATGGTGATAGACTTCTGGTTGAAAGTAAAACATTGTAGGAGTTTTTATTTATTTAGTCACCATATTTTACGGCCGAATACCTTAAGTGATGAATAATTTTCATGATTAAAATATTAGCTTTATAATCAAATGAAAACATAAAGAAGCAAGGAAGGTTATATGATACAATTTAGATTCTATTTTATTACGAATATATTACAAAATAGTTTTTTATTTGTACCGATATACCTAAATGAGAATAATTAAAATTCACGACGTGATAGCCATGCACGTTGGGAGTATGATCGATGAGTGCTTTTTCAGTTCAGAAGGTTGTCCTAGGTCGGCCAATATTTAATTCGCGGAAGCCCTGAACATAATGAAAAATTGAATGAGTGGATTTCCACTCTCGGTCTCGATAGGCCTTCTACAAAAAATGTGGGACGAAAAAAAAAAGTTGTAATGCATTAAGAGTCAACAACTTGCTAATTTGTACTGTAATGTGTGTCAAAAATTCAATGAAACAGCCTAATTATGCAACTAATAATTATTTTTTGTAACGATTAAAAGTCAGCATACCATAAGATAACAAGAAATTTATAGTATTAATCAATTAAAAATGGATAATTTTTATTCCATTTACTTGTTAATAAGTTTCTAGTAAGTCGTGAATGATAAAGCACTTTGCATTCAACAAAGTAGTAAAAACTCTTAAATTATATGTCAAGTAGTTAGTGGCATATCAACTGAAGGTTATATTTCCATATACGAATTATACCTTAAAGGACTAAGTGATTATTAACTGTGGGGGCCAGTTATACTGTGGGTGTGAATTTATATCTATTAGTCTATCCGTGGGAAACAAATGGATTGACTCACGGCGGCTTGAATGTTGACATTTCCTTCATAATAGCTTAAGTAATCGCCAAGATTAGAAAAATAAAGAGGTTTAACTTTAATTTGCATGAAGGTGGCTACAATCATACTTGAACGGGTTTAGCCAAATTGAATCTTCAAAATGCTACGTTAATAGCATTTTTGATTTCGATTCCTTTTCTAGAAGTGGTCAGTTGTTACAATTTATAAAAAAAAAAGTAAATAGAAAAAAAATAGAGGAAAATTAGGTAGCCAATGATATATGAATTGAGATAATAAAAAATACAACGAAAAACTTTTCTGTAAGCATTATACTCTATCAACAAACTTATTATTATAAAGGAACTTTTTCAGTTATATTAATTAAAATTAATAATGATATTCGTTATTATAACAATAAATATTGAAAATAATTTTGTCTTAAACAAAATATCAAACAAACCAAAACAAAACTACAAAAGATAGCGGTAGCATGGGGCATACATTTAGGTACCTCCACACACTTTATAGTGAACCTCGTTAGGTTCACAATACGTTAGGTTCACTATAGGTCGTTAGGTTCACTTTTTAGGCCTTAAAAAAATCATAATTATAATATTTACCTGACATATCAATATAAACACAATCTTCGTGGGACGAAGATTGCATTCACGGCATTGGATCCAGTCTTCCTCAAATGTTTCTTCACATATTATGGCCACTCGTTCATCTCGGGAAAGACTTTAAATGTTTTTCATTGCATATAACATTTTAGTTCCTTCACAATCATTCTATTTCAAAATACGATCAATAGTTTAGTGAATTACCAATACAACTAATTATGTATTCACAACAACATATCTACAATAAATCCGAGTGTTTAATAATCGAAAACTTGAAGTCTTTACAATTGTTACAAACATAAACAAACAATAATGTTTTTTCGTAGACAACGTTCCAAGCCATTTACCTCAATGCAATACTTTGTAATGATGATGAATAATGATGTTTAATATTGTAAACCGTTATGTATTTAATTATTGAACACTTCAAATGTTTTATTGTTAAACATTAGAGTTGTAGTGTTGCAAAATTCAAAATTGTTTGTGGTCAACCACCGTCTGAAGCTACTTTCCTTTTTAGAATCGAGAAACCGAAATTTCAGGTTAAGAAAAAAATTTATGATCAATTATAAATTTTAAATGAGTTCATTATTCTCCAAGAATTTCTTCAACATAATTGTATATAAATCAAAATTAAGAATGTCCACAAAGTGAAAACTCTGTATCCATTAAGAAAGTGCTAATCCTCACCTTATTAAAAAAAATTATTTTCTCAATTTTTGATTTGGTTTGAAATACACTTTTAAGCAACATAATTTTTAAAACTTTTTTTTTGTGTGCCTAATTCAGGTGTGGAGATGGTCCGCACCTTGTTCCATTTCTTGCTTAGTCCTCCGCAGACTTCTACAATTAAGTGGAACTAGTTTTGAACGATTAGTTGATTGCTAAACTATCAAGAAATATTTGTATAATTCAGGAAAATAAATATTGGTATGCTTTACGTTTTACAAAATATTATAATGAAGTAATAAGACGTGTATTGTTGACCGATACAAGGAAAAGATATCATAAAGAAATGGTAATAAAAAGAGATTAACCTCAAAAACTCATATACTATATATCCGTGGCTAAAAGTGTACAGAAGGAAGATCAAAAATGTGCTAAAATGTTTGTAGTAGACGAGTAAACTGTTTATATAATAGTCGAGTCCACCTGATTTCTCACTAGTTCCATTTCTATGTCCTAGTTCGAACAGCAACATCTTTATTCAAATAACAAACAGAAACCTAAGAAACATGTCTTCTGAGATTCGTGGGCAGAGCTTTCAGTGCAGCAGACATCGGTGGCGCCGAATATGACGGGGCTTTCCTCTGTGGAGATTGGCTGGAAGCAGGTGTTCTTCGTTCTGATCTTCTCTGACCCAATTTGGCCCGGTTTCAGCTTTCGGTTGAAACAGGTGCCTTGCTTTAGTTGCCTTGAAGGAAAACAAGTTTTAAAGAATTTCCTCGCTGAATTGTTTAAAATGAATAAAATATAAATAAAAGATGTACTTATTCCAGAAATAAAATCTTTCATAGGGAATAACATCCCAAAGTTTTTTTTTTCTTCATATCAATTTATTTAATGTCAGGGGCTAATTTTTTTTATTTCCTCACAATAACGCATGTACGTTATATGTATAATCATGTACGCTGAACTACTTAAGCGGATACTCATGGAGAAGATGATTTTGTCCGTATAAATATTTTCCCTTTCAGAAGAAGTTAAATTAACATAAATATGAATTGATAGAATTATTTATACATCGTCACAAAGCTATGATGCATGTAATGTAAAAAAAATGCATGTAAATACAAAACAAAAATCCGTCACTACCATCGTATTGTTAGATAAATCGCTACTTTATGGGTACACTTCTAGTAAAAAAAGGTTTGATTTTATTTGGAATTGGGTGTATTCCGACAATAGTACCGTGGACTTGGGTTACTTTCTCTGCTAATGTCCCGGCATAACAACCGAATCGGTTGTCATCTTTGTTTCGATCTGACAGCCCTGAAAAGGCCCTGCAATGTAGGGCAAAACGTTGTTTAACAATAAATAGTTTTCTTCTGCTATTATGATACCTTTATTTACCGCCACCCGGACTGTCTTCCTAAAAATCAACTTCATATGGTTAACTATCTTTTTCCAATCTATTAAATTAATTAAATGAGGAGGCATAATAACTTTTATAAAATGGTAGGTGTAACAGGTAAATAATTATGTAGAAGGAAGAATGTGGAGTGGGTAAAAACTAGACATGAGAATGATGAAAGTTTAGAAAGCAGGATTTTGCAATATAAAAAGAATAATTAAAAGAAAGGATAATAAAAATTAATTAGAAAATAACTAGACAACAGCACAGAAACAGTATTATAAAACAAAGTAATAAGAAGTAATGCTTATGAAAAATACCTGTTAGGTTGGAGTGTAAACAGAGACAGTTATGACAGTTGGAATGATTTCAAAATGGAGAGGGGAAGGATTGGAATTAAGAAATCGGTTTGAGTTTAAATATTTTTTATTAAGAAATCTAGAATCCAAAAAACGAGAAAATAATTATGATGAAATAAAATGAATGTGAACCTATATAACTGAATGCATAAAAATAACATAAAATTAATTGATAACATTGTATAGAAAAAAACAACAACACAAAAGTGATAAAAACGGTTTTTTCCATACCTACAGTCATATTTTAAACTTAAAAAAAAATATCTTTTTTTTATATTTAAAAACATATAATAGTAGTACATAATAATGACAGGTACTATGGACATCTAAAAAAAAATTTTCATTTTCCACCTTCTAATAATTATATTTTCATTTAACAAGACTGAATATTTGTTAAGTGATGTTCATTGGTTTTATTTATTTCATTTTACAATTTTCAAAAAATGATTAGTATCAGTTACTTATCACATCATGTTCAGTAGCTTATAGTTTCTTGTCAAGAGAAAACTTATTTATATAGTTCAGTAGAACACTTAACACTGAGGGGTTTAAAAGTGCAGGTCTATAAACATATAATTAAAATGTAATTCAAATGAAGTTGATTCCCTATAATTGTTGCACTGAACTATCATGAAACTTTCTTCGTACGTGAAGAAGGAATTAAGGTCAGGACAGTTTTAACATTGGTATACATATCTTTTTTTTTAAATGTAAATTTGAATGTGAATATTGTCAATAACATTTCATTGACGTTTCGATCAGAACAAGTTAATTTAAAAATTTAACTAAAAACTTTGATGACCATAAACTTGTTTCAACATTTATTTATATCTAATGTTTGAATATGTCATTAAAAAATTATATCTCAAACACCAAAACAAATTAAATTGAAAATTTTCTTAATGAAAATTTTGTTCACGTTGCAATCAAGAGGCCCAAATCTCTACGAGCAACTATCTTCATTCTTGAAATTAATTTATTACTCTGATAGGCATAAATAAATATTTACAAACTAGACGTTGTTTTAAAACAAACAATAGATATTTTAAAAATGAAGTTGAAAAATTTTCTGCAGGACCTTGGAGGATGCTATGTGCGCAAAATATGAGGAAGAGAGCCGACCCGTTGCACCTGCCACAGCGGCGCGGTGGAGAGTCAGGTGTTGCCCTAGAAGAACTATCTCTTCCAACTGATTGCCTTTTACTACACCCACCAACTGGCTCCTCTCTCCATGGCATTAGGACTCTCGTAAAGAAGGCCAACCCAAAAATAAACAAGAATATTCTGGAACGACAACCACCCACGTCTCAAGCTCCGGCATACAGCCGAATAGGTTGCCTTGGTTTTGTTCACTTTAAAAGTCATTCGTCAGTAGTGTAGGAAAATAATTTGTTAAGAAACAAATAATAAATATATAGGTAAGAGAATAAAAACAAAAACAATATTGATTACCTATGCCGATCTAAACTAGTCCTTAATCCATTGCAGCTAAAGGATCTATGTCCATGGTTTTATTTTTAAGGCTTGTGGAAAGGATGTTAATATAACCCACGAGTTCAATAATATAAAGAACAAGTCCTCACTAATCCAGCCCATAGCAGAATCCTCAAAGATCGGTATGTTTTGGCATTCTGATTTATTTTATATTATAGTAAAGAAAAAATATAAAATAAAAATTTAAATTGAAACTCAGCAAGATCCAGTTCAAATTTATTCCAGTTAAAATGTCATAAACTGGAAGCGTAGGTTGGTAGCAGCATAAGGGAACCGGTCGGCTCATATTGGACTGTCGTTTCCATAAAAATCTGTCCCAGGTTGGCGTGTCGATCGGCCGTATCACGAAGACAGATTTAGACCTGCCATCGGGAAGGGGTCTAATTAGGATTAATAGGGCCAGTATTTAAGCTTCGACGTGGGCCATATGGGAGACCTCTCATTAGTTCGGGGTAGTATTCTTTTTGTGGTCTGCCGGGGAATGCGGCGAAGGACAAGTGTCCACGCCACAACAGGTGGATTCCACCCGCAACTCCTTCCTCCTGGTTCCTCAGGCTTTCTTTATTAAAGTAGGGAGTTTAGAAAATACAACAAATTGTTTGGTATCGAGAATGAAGGATGTGCTAATATTATGTTAAATTAAAATGTCAAGACACATATAACATAAACTCTAAAATTGGGTTATCGGAATCTTAAGATTCAATATAAACAATATAAGTATTTTTGTCCGTTAGTTATAATCCTTGCCAAATTAAGGTTTTAAAGGCAAAGTTTTTTTTTTTTTTTAATTTATCCATTATTCTCTATTTTTGCTTTAAGAAAAACGACAAATTAGTAAATTAGATTGATACATGTTTTGAAAACGCGAACCGAATTCATCTATATTTATGTGAACTTTATTTAAATTCGAATGAAGAAAACAAATGAAATAAATAGAGATATCATCTCATTAGGACATTATCTGATCAATTGATCCTTCGAATGCATAAGTGGTGTAAGTTAAACCAGCAGTTTTTAGAAATTGAAAACTTGCCATTAACTAGAAACTAGTCAGTCAGAATATTAGTATATTATAGAATATCAGTATATTCAACCATTTAAAAATATAAGTTTGTTGTAATCAGTAATCATATGAGTGATAATTTTTTATGAAAATACATTTTAAGAAGAGAATGGCTTATACCACATTTGCTTTTAATGGGTCAATTAATATTGAAAGCAGGTAAAACCTACACCTATCTTGAAACTTGCTGTTACTCATTACGATTTACTTTATACTCCATATGGGTATTATTTAACTACAAACAACTACTAAGCTATGGAAGTTATCAGAAATTGAAGCTAAACCGTATCGAACATCAGATCGTTGTAATGCTCTAAGCCGTGACTTAGAGTCATTCTTATTATTATTTTTTTTAAACGTTCCAATACTATCGAAAATACAGGCTTAAAACTTTTTAATATTTTGAAGCTAATGTATATGTTACAGATTATCAGTGACTAAAATATCATCAATCTCCGGTGTTTCATCATGCTCTAGGAATTCGAGTTTAGTGAAAGGTCTGATGTTTATGTAAACTGGGTGGCAGGTGTCGTGTCGGAGTGTGCAGTAAAAAGAAAATAAACTCGTATGTTTAGACTGAACAAGTACTTGAAAAAAATTGATTTGAAACTCAATGTCTGAGTTCTTTGGAAAAAAAAAAACAGATATATAAAAATAATTGAAATAACATTTTGCCATTTTTAAATTGCACAGCTTTGAACTATTTATACCGGATTAAACCCTTACGTAATATAAAGTTATTTTTTAAGGTTTTTCTGCTAATTAGGTTTTTCTTCTTCTTTATTTGTATTTTCTAAAATCTCGCAATCTTTTCGTTTGTTTTCTTTAACTTCATTATTGTGCAAAAATGTAGTTTAAACATTTAAAAGATAATTTCTACACTCCTAGGTGATGGTGTACCGTTCAATTTGAATATTCTTTGGTAAAATTGTAGTATATATCGTAGAGAATTAGTATTTTACTATTAATTATGAGCAATAATTCTTATAAAATAAAAATACCAAGGAATTGGGTAGATATTTGAATTTTAATAAATACTTGGAAGAAAATAGTTTACTGTATGAAGTAGATTCTAGGAAGAGAGTCCGGGTGGCGGTCAATAAAGGTTTAAAAATAGTAAAAGAAAACTATTTATTGTTAACCAACGTTCCACACCTCTTTGCAGGGCTTCGTCAGGGCTGTCAGCGTGAAACAACCGATTTGGTTGTCATGCCGTTCAACTTTAGCAGAGAAAGTAACTTAAGACCACTGTACTATTGTCGAAATACTTGATTGACTTTGTTTGTTTGGCCAAAACAATAATTTGAAATGGATATTTCTTAAATCATTATCTCGGGAATTGTCCACAATAAAAAGCACAAATTGAAATTCCTCAAATACACCATGAGAAAGTTTATAATTATCCCCATAAGCATAACAGTTTTTATGATGAAGCCAAATTAAAACACAAAATGTTGATTTCTCGTTGCTTGAAAAAAATGTATTGCAGGAAATGTTAAACTTAATGATCTCTATTAGAGCACAAATATTAGCAAATTTACTTTATTTTAAGAAAATGTATTAATATTTTTTTTCGAGCTCGTAGGTTCCAAGATATTGAACATAATATAAAATAAGAGAATTATTATTTTTTTAAATTAACTAAACCTCACCCGAAATAATTAAATACCTACTTTTCAAGAATATTTACTGTATATGAATAAATTAGCACTCAATGCTACAGTCGGAAATAACCTTCATTTCAAAATCTAAAATGATACACACTTTCAGTTATACCAAAATTTGAACGATTCATAATCCTATGAATTTTAATAATTTATGTATTTAAGTTACATGAAATACTTTAGTAGTTAGTGATCACAAGGCTAAAAATATGAGGGCATTTTGAAAAATCTAGCATATTGCATCTCAGCAGCCATAAGAAGTGGTAAACGTTTTTCCAACGTGTTTTTCAAATATTTTAAAATAAGAATCCATAGGCTGAAATCAATTTGTAATTCCTTCAAAATACATAAAAAAATCAATCTATTTTTAGTTGATTAAAAACTTACATTTTTTATCTTATTTATAATTGTTTACTGACATTATTGTAGGATGTTAAATGGTAACCCTTTTAACTTCATTTAAAAATTAACATAATGATAAAGTTTATTCTCAATCAACTTAATTCAGAATGTACCCGTTGAGTTGTTAATTTTAATAAACACTGTTATTAGAAAGAAAAAAAAGATAGTTAATGAAAAGCTGATAAAACTCCATTATTATTTAAATATGTTCAAGTCGGTTTAATTAATTAATTTCCAAGTCATCTAAATGTCAACTGGATCTTCTAGTGATGAAGTAATTAAGATAAATGTGAAGACAGGGGAGACTTGTACATCCAACATTGGGAGCAGGTTTTTTAACCTGGAATACGTGACGGGTGTGGGAAGTTGCTGAGATGAGCGATGTTCTCACTTGCTTCAACACTCAGTTGGTATTTTTTTATCTTTGCCGAAACTTTAGCTCTTCTTCATTCATGTTAAGTTTTTTTAATTTCAGAATTTATCGACAAAAGGTTGTAACAATGACATTAAGTCCTTTGGACACGAGTCAACCTGGACAGTAACAAACCTAAGAAATCAAATATACTCAGATAACCGTCAAACACAATTATAAAAAAAAATCATTTATATCTATCTCTTCCTCTTCATAAAATACAAATTAAATAAACGATTAATTATGCAACAAAATATTAATTTGTGAAATCAGGGCTTCCATTGTCGTTATTTTCCTCAAATGCATTGTAAAAAAAATCAAAACAAATATCAAATGAAAAACAAGAATATTTGTTACCCTTCGGGTGGCAAGGAGTGTTAAAAAAAAAAAAAAAAATCTGACCAAATATAATAGTCAGCTCCCTCATGTCCACCATTTAAACAAGAATGGACAGGGATCGAGGTAAATTTTTGTGTTCTTAAAATTTTCATACAAAAATCCTTAAAATAGTATATTGAAATCTATACAAGTCCAAACGCCATCATTTTTCAAAAAAATGAAAAATTAATTTTCAATGCATAATACGAAACCTGCGATGTATGGCGTAGGGATGTCGACGTAGAGATGATTGGGTAGTTAAGATCCACGGGAAATATTAAGAGAGAAAAATGATAGACAAGAAAGCAGTTACTATCAAAATTCTAGAAACGTCGTGGACGAGGTGCCACATGTAACAGGTCAAGCAAACATGTTTGTTCTCATGATTTTCGATATAGATTGGGTAAGAATGTTTTAATTTTTAATTTAATGAGTTAATTTATCTTCTGGTATCAAAATGCATAGAAATATACCTAGATCAAATGAGAGTACAACCTCTCGATTTACCCTTAAATAAATCTCATTGACAACATGATTATTGGGCATGGTCAAAGACTTCGAATGATGAATTGACTATTCGAATATTTTTTTTATTTATCAAATTAATTGATATAAAAGAATCTTGCTTTAGATAAAGTTAGATAGTATAAAAATATTTTTTTAAATTATAACAAGGCATTGATGACCTTATAGACAAGCACTCGCTTCCTGTGAGAATTATCGATATTTATATCTTCTCTACTGGAGTAGTTTTATCTCTTTTAGTATCCTCCATTTTTTTCGTAAGGGTTTGAAAATATGTTTAAAGAAAACCGTTCACAGGAAGGACCCTGAACCCCTTACCGTTAGGCGAAACAGTAGCGCTATCTAATTTCCTGAGTGAAGATGCAAGGAGCAGGTGTTGGGCGTCGAATCTCGAACGAGGTACCGTTTTGATACTTATACAAGAAAACTTGAGAAAAAAAATATTTTAAGAGGCAGGTGAGTTTTTGGACCTACCTGCGGTCTGGCCTCATTAACTGTATCTGATCTAGTTTAAATACCTTCCACCTGAAAAACATTAGCAGGTGACAGTCAATTTAAATGCATATTAAAGTCGATATCCATATTATTATTCATCTAAAATTAATCAACTTTATGCACAAATATATGAAAAAAACTGTCTGCTTATTATATTCTTGCTGATAATTATATCTTTAAAGAAATACCGCGCTTAGCTTTAATATAACTATCCAAATATTAATTTAAAATGTTCTGTACATTAAAATATAAATCTTAGAAATAATTTATTTACAATTTATTTTAATTAAATTACCATAATACGAGTGTGGATTACAATTCTTTAACTTTTATAATGCCGTTAAGATTATTTACGTATTTATTATATTTAGTTTGTTCTAATATTTTATGCAATCTATAAATCACTACGATCTATCTATTAGGTGCATAACGAGTTAATAAATGTTCATACGAAGTGCGGTTTAGTGTTTGTAACATTAAAAGGCGCTGATATAGTCTGTATATGGGGCCGTTCATGGGTTCACAGTATACAGTTGTGACAGCACCTGCCGTAGTTACTGCATGGTGTAAACTGTACGGTCATTACATCATTTAATATCTTGCCAGCACTGTTGCAAGAGGTCTTGATAGTTTATTGTACATGTAGTGAGCAACAGTGAAACTACAAACGCGTTGAGCTCTCTAAAAAGTTTGAGAAACATGTGCCCCGAACATCCACTCATCATAAGAATTATTTTCATATGGGCTCCAAGCCACATTGGTATTGTTGGTAACGAGCTTGCAGACAAAGCTGCCAGATAGGCACTCACACTCCCTGGCCGAGGCAACCCCGTTCTTACCCCATCAGAACTCAGTACACCCCTTAAATTACAAATATTAGAAACATGGCAGGCCAATGAAGCTCCGATGGATGAATTTCAGGATGAAAGCTCCCCGAGTAAATTAAAAGAAATAAAACGATCAGTAAAACCATGGTCAAAATCCTACCACAACAGCCGCAAGGAGGAAGTTGCTCTAACCCGCTTGAGAATAGGTCATACTCTCCTCACGCACTCTCACCTGATCAGAAAACTGCCACCTCCAACGTGCAAATATTGTCAGTCCATTCTCACCATTAGACATATTTTTGAAGAATATACTCACTATTTACGAACAATAAACAAGATAGGACTGACCCCAAATTTATCAGAAGTTCTCACAGATGAAGAAGCTAAAATTATGTTAGTGTTTGAATTTTTAAAATTACATCGCCTTATTTCTAAATTATAACTCCTCTTCGATTTTAATTTTTTTTTATTTATTTTTTTTTTTACTTTTATCATTACCATAGACGTTGGTGGCCAGAGGGTTTTACGCCTTTGAGGAACAATCAACAACAACTACAAACGCGTATACTTCCACGTGTAAACATCTTTACTGTAAACTATCATATCTTATGACCCATTTTATTAAAAAAAGTATAATGTATTACTTTATTTTTAACATGATTGAGATATTAATATAACCATATCATAATAAATTATTAACTGTCGCTAAATAAATTTAGAGAATCCAAATAAGGAATCTGCTACGGGAAAGCAACGAAAGAGAAAGAAAATTGGCATCAACATGTCAGAAGAAGAAATTAATTTGACAAAAACATATATGGTCCATATGGCGAGCCCTTTAAATCTCGATGTCAGCTATCATTATATAATAATTATACAAGTTTACTTGTACTAGAGGTGTGTGTGACAGTCTCTTGCCGGATTCGAATCTCAAACGGTCACTCCATTCATAAACAATGTTTTTGAACAGAATCATTAGGTTCATTTATTCAATGATGAAACCCGTATCCTCGAATCATATCATAATTCTGTGAGTATCAAGCAAAATAAATTGATATTTTTTTGAAAGAATTAACAATATGGGTTTTACTTTGGATGCCCTTTGTTTTTATTTATACTTTTTTCAATTACTTATTTATTTATAATAGTGTTTTCATTTATATAATTAATAATAAGAAATAATTGCATATAATTAATAATATTAATAACAGAGGAGTAGATAGGTATTTCAGTAATTACAAGAAAATTGCATGTATTACGTACAAACATGCATTGTATTTGTTGCATATATTACAAAGGATTATAAAATTACATTAGAAAAGGAGATACCTTTAAAATAAATCCCATGTTGGAGAACATTTTTCTACATAATATGGTTGAGAAAAAGAATTTGAGATGAATGTTCAGGGAAGAAGGCGATTCTGTTTTTCAGACTTTAATTAATTGAGCAATAATGATAAACTGGCAAACACAATTGAAAAGAGGAGTCGATGTTGGAAGGAGTAGACCGGTTAGAGGTAATAGGAAGATAAAGTCATTTCGACACGTTCACTCCTGATCAGCACACCTCTAACTAGTACGAAATAACACAATTATGGTAATTAGAACTTTTTTTATGAACCATTAACGGACATAAAATGTTAATTACCACATCAATACATCTTGAAACTGAGCTGTCGCATCATATTAACTATTTCACTTAATATGTAAGCCAAAAGAGGCTATGTATTTTACTTTTTTTAAAAAAAAAAAAAAAACATTATTAAGAAATTAATGTACTTACATAATTAATAATTTAGTCATAATACTATAATAAATTGATGAGCTTACCTGCCCCTAAATATATTACTAAGTGTTCGACCAAAATAAAAAAAAAAAGCTGCTGCAGAAAAGCAATGAAAGGGGAAGAAACTTTGCATCAAGATGTCAGAGGAAGAAATTCTTTAATTTCAATATTATGACCATATAATGGCGCATATGGCGAGTCCTTAAAATCTCGATTTCTGTTTATAAAAATTTAATAGTACAAAATTACAAAATAGAAAGGAATAAAATTAATATTTGCAAACATGAAAATAAAGGAATCAATTAAGCAATAAGATGCATTGCGATAAATAATAATTAAGCGATAAAAAAGCAATTAAATAAAAATATGAAGAAAATAAAAAAAACTATTTTTAAAAATCAATAAAACTGATATACCTATAAAATATATTGTATTTCTTGAAATTACTGTTATATAAAATAACAGAATGAAATAAAATAAAATTAATATAGTAATTTTTTTTTAATTGACTTTATTTATTAATTATTCAGGTTCAAGAAAACAATCAAATGTGATATCTTAATCAAGATTACAACAATAGCATGATAGAGACAGGTACCAATTGGTACTTCCTCCTTATTTTAATTAATTTTAATTGTTAACGAAGAAGATCTCTCATCCAGCTCTATTTTAGTTTTCGGTACGTGTCTCAGGAATGTTCGTGATAGCTTTATCTTGTATCTTTTCGTGTAGTGTCAAAGTTTGTCATGGAATGCCTTGTATGTTGTCTTAATATGGTTTTATACAGTAGCTATGTAAACCCAGATTTACATTCCTACTGTATAAGACAGTAGGGTCCTGTTACTGACGTTCCATGGATATTGTGTAATCTGACTCAGTGTTTTGATTGAGATGTTTGTAGTTTGTTTTTGAGAATTTTTTTGGCTATAGGTTAGTGAAACATATGTCCAAATGGGTTTCAGCAAGTAGGTGCATGTTTCAGCAAATTTAGGAAGGATCCTCTGTGAATTTGCGAATAAAGGAGCATTAGGCGCTTATTTAAAGTAAGCCGCATCTGGTTTACATCCTTCTATCGAAAGTTAGTCATAGATATTTTAATGAATTAACTAACGGAATCGATTGGTTATTTTTGTATACTGGATGACATCTGTCAAGACGAAGTGTGAAAGCTATTTGTTGGGATTTGTCGTTATTTAGCTTGATTTTCTAAAGTTTTAAGTAGTCCTGATTTTTTATTAAATAGCTTTGTCTGGCCATTGAAACTTGCATAGAGTCTCAATCAATAGAATTTATAGTGAGGATGTCTATTTCGATGGTGTAGGTCGCTGTGAGGATGTTGTTGTCAAGTGGGAGATCATGTGTGTACAACAGTGGTGCCAACTATCAACCTTGAGGTACTCCGGCCTTAATTGGATCGATGGACAATGTTTCCGAACCTATCTATCCTTTCTTGTCTTTGCTGAAATAATGT
>NW_027111938.1:75108-78410 GCF_000696795.3 Halyomorpha halys | reverse complement strand
GAAATTGGAGAATAAAAATAAATCCCATCAAATCACCTTTACTCTTCGTCGAAAAACCTGCCGACTGCCCTACAGTATACTTTAATAATGTGGCTCTTACCCGTGTAGAACAAATTCGTTATCTTGGACTACACCTTGACAAACGACTAACCTAGAATCCTCACATATATATATATATATAATAATCATTAGAACAGTAATAAATATGAAATCACTTAGTACAGGTTCGGTTAAATATTTCTTTAAGTAACTTAACATTGTAACCAATAAATTGCCAAAACCTCTTGAATTTTGCTGACAATAGTATTCCGAACATTAATATGCTATTACCATCAAACATCCACCACTTATGAATAATTTAATAGCCCCTTGGTCTCAAAAATAAAAACCTAACGGTAATAAGTGAATTTCAAAGGTGTTTAAAAGGTTTCATTTTCCAGTGATTAACCGTAAAGCCCGCTAAACTTACTGGATTCGTGATCAATCGGCTCAAATTATAGCTCCTTTAACAGCTTAAATTCACATAATGACTGGCAATTTATCTACGTTTCTTCACAGGGTTAGTCATAAAGTAAAACAAAAATTGCCGAATTTCTTAGTAACGATTTTGATACATCTCTTTAAGGTCTATAAGATATGAAATGACGCTGAGATTATTACAAAAAAAAAGGTTAAAACGATTATCACCCACTTAAATGGAATGCTACTTTATATTTTAGGTTTAATAGTTTAATATATAGATTTCTCAGTTTCGTTGGTTAACGTTCCCGTATACCTTTTACAGTGTAACAAAATATATTAGCAACATTACGATAATCTTGAATTCATTTGATAATCCTTAAATGATGTTAAGGATGGAAAAACGATCAGTCCAAAAGAAATGAAGTTATTTCAATCTCATTTTGGATTACTCTTATGAAAACTTTAAATAGTTAATAATGAAAACTTATGACGTTTTCAACCATATATCAGTTACAATATTTTTTTTAAAGTAATATTTATTATTTATTGATATATATTACAATCTGCCACACAATTGTGGGCAATAGGTAATAGTGATGAATGATCTCATACATACTAAAAAAAAACATCTCTCATTACAAAACTCATTCTTAGCTCTATATCTTTATATCTTAAAAGAATAAATTGGCTAATATATGAGCTCAAAGAGAGCATTTCACACTCAATAGCTCTCATAACACAGTTTTTTAAATTGTAACATTTTTGTTTTTTAAACAGCCAGGGAGCGACGACCCTATATAACTTTTGGATTATTTACTTAAAACGGAAAAAAAAGAAGACTTAGGATAGTTAAATTAGAACTATTTAAATTGCGCCTGAAATCAGAAAACGGTGTGATTTGGTTTGTTCTGTAATATTTACCAAAATAAATTTCCACAATATTTATTTTTCATTACTAAAAAAAAAAATTCTTTTTGAATATTACTTCTCGAAAAGAATTGAATGTAATTAAAACTCATATTTGAAATTTTCTACTTCTTTGAAAAATGTGATATAGCTACTTTTGTATGTAATTTTAAGGTTACGGAACTCCGAATGAAAAAATAGCGAAAGGTTTAGGTTTTTCTTGAATATAATAAATTTTAGGGGGCGCACCTTAAATAATTTAATATTTACTTGTTAATGATATTTATTGTACCCCACCAACAGAAAATGACGCGGAATAATTTTTTAGTATAAAGAACTTAAAAAGGATTTTTTTGTAACTTATGAACTTATGCAGCATGAAGTCCACAGTCACGTTCAGTGATAAATGTTAAGTGTATAGTTATAGATACTGCGGTAAGATATGTATACAAATTATAATTTCATTTTATTTTATCAATCAAATTATAATTGCATCCTCATCAGAGGAAGGCAAAGATAATAATAAATATTGACTAAAAAATAAATATTGACTAGTACGTGAGGAAATATGGTTTATCTAATCCAGCAGTTTTAGAGGTGGGAAAAGTCTGCCAAATTATATTTCTATGACAGTTTATTGTTAGAGCTGTTTTATTAATTATTTTTCCTGAATTTTGATTGTAAGCTGAATGGTTTTAAGTAGAAAGTGACTCAAAATGCACTTCTAAGTTAACTTATATTTTTTCTTAAGTTAAGGGGTGGGGATGGCAGTTTCTGATTAAGTGATCTGTAGACCTGTCTCCTATAACATGGGAACCACAGGTCTAATAGAACCAGTGGCATCATCAAATACAAAAATATGGTGTTCAATCCGTTCTAACATTCGTTATCAAATACTTCATATACTAAACTATAAATAATAAACAGTTAATATATATTAATTTAATTTTTTTTAAATTTATTGGTTTTGTATATTTCATAGTTCTTTTCTTTTATTCCAGTCAATTATCCTTTTTATATATTGAATTGAGATTTTTTAAGTATGTCCGTGTAAATGAACATATTACTGTAATTATTCAAATACCTTTTCCAATTTCATTCCAAATATTAAAATATTAGGGTCTGATAAAAAAAATAATTTGATAGCAACTAGCAACTTGTGAGAGATTCCTTGAAGAAGCCAAGAACCACACCCGTCTGTTCAGTCGTAGTAGTAACAATAATTAAAAAAAAAAACTTTATTTAATGATATGTATTACAATGTGTCAGAACGTTGTGGGCATAGGTAATAGTGATGAATGATCACATTTATACTAAAATAAAATAAAATAAGAATGAAAAATAAATTAGTAAATAAAAAAAAAGTACTTAAAAATAAATAACATGTCTCTTAAAATATATACAAACAGAAGGACAAAGAAAATGAGGAGGATCCCTCTAATATTTACACATGAGGATCCCTGAGCCCACTCTATTCCCAGATGTGAAGGGTAGAGCAGAGCTCATAAGATCCCAACGCTTCCCTCTCGTCGCATCACTCGTAATGAGTAAGTGTGCTGAAGCCGCAAACAACTTGAATGGAGAATCTGACCATTTGTAGTATCAAAAATAAATATAAAATCAATACTAATTTCAAATTCTTCCAACAACTCCTACCTCTATCCTTACCACGTTTGCCGATGACACATGTGTGCTCACAGTTAATAATAACCCTTTAATTGCATCCCAAACTCTCCAGCCCCATTTCACAACCCTCGAAGAATGGTGTCGAAATTGGAGAATAAAAATAAATCCCATCAAATCACCTTTACTCTTCGTCGAAAAACCTGCCGACTGCCCTACAGTATACTTTAATAATGTGGCTCTTACCCGTGTAGAACAAATTCGTTATCTTGGACTACACCTTGACAAACGACTAACCTAGAATCCTCACA
>NW_027111938.1:61865-70503 GCF_000696795.3 Halyomorpha halys | reverse complement strand
AAGGATTTATGAACAGCAATTAAAACTCCGCGACAGCTATGATTTGAGGTTCTGTCATCCTTTCGATAAATTTCAAAATCTTTTATGGTTATGTTCTCTTGTGGTGAAAGATGAGTCTCCTGAATAGCTAAACAGATTGGGTTTATGTCATTTATTATAATTTTTAAATCATTGAAATGAGTTTTTAAACTACTGGGTAGTTTCTTTACATGCTGTATCATATCATTATGATCTTACTTCAAATTTACTTGTTTTATTTTATATACAGTTGTAAATGTCAGTAAGTAAAACATTTCAAATTCATATTGATAATTACAAAAAATATACCTGACACTTACTAAATTATAAATAAAATAAGATAATGATTGCTTCATAAATAACTGTTCGAATTAAGTAATAAAAATGAACAAATAAATGGGACGATGTTAAATTGTTTATGTGATAATAGTTGGTGGGACAGGCCCGTGATTGACTAGCTTTTAAGACCAACTGATTCGGTTTTTGAATGAATTTTATTAGTGGAGTCCACCAACCTCTTTTTAACCATTTTTAGATTTATCGCGGATTGGCATGTCATGGCTAAATTTGTGCAAGTTGTTGGTTAATTTTGTCCTAAAGTTTTGTACGAAGCCTCACTACGGCCTTAAAAGATAAGTTGTGTGATTAAAGAACCAGGATCACGGTGTTTAAATTTTTTTTTTCAAACATATTTCAATTGTAACAGTCTCCTACTTGTATGTAATAACGTGAAATTAGGTCCATTTTGTGTGGCTCTCTGGAGATGTTCATTGGTCGATACAGCTGCTGTTGGTAAATTTATCATTCAATAAAACTTTGTTGGTACAATTTTGCTTTACAGGTCATTCGCAATGGAAGCATTACAATCATGAATATCTAAATTAACGGAAAGTGCATGATTTCGAGGAAACAATTTTTTAAAATACTATGAATGTTAGTAAAATCAATAATAATAAAAGACCATAAATTGAATTTTATAAAATAAAATAAACCATTTTTATGAGCGAATACTAATGCCCTATAATGACTAGTCTAGATTCAGTAATATATTTCTAAAACATTTATTATGGAAAATTCACTTCAATAATATTTTATGTTCCAAAAAAAAAAAAAATATCGGGAAATGGGATACAATGTTCGGACCAGACTCCTCTAAATTTAAATTTAAAGCCTTCTCAATAGATTTCCGTTCCCGTTAGGTTTAGACTTATTTTCTGACATAAGGAATTCCTGACGTGATATTCTCGATTCGTTAAATCAGTGACCTTCCTCTTAAATGAAACTTTGAGAAAAAAAAATCCTCAAAAATATTTCCTCAGGAACTAGTATTACCACAAAATCCCGTTCAGTTAATTCATGGATCAGAGTGGAATTGCAAAATCGCTGACTTATTCGGGCACGTTTCTTGTCATGCGAAGACTCGCAGTCCAGTAAATATCTGAGGACAGGGGAAAAGAAATCCGAAGGAGAATTTGCATGGAAGGGGGGACCATTGTGTTCAAATGGCAAATTATCCCCAGTCACTTGACAGTTCTTTGAGACAGCCGACCACACGCTCGAAAAAAGTCACCGCTTTTGGATTCTTGTTCATATTTATCGCATAACCTTTCTGCTCATTCTGTGGCTCACCTGCTGTCCTTTTACAAATAGGTTGACCACATAAATCTAAAACTTTTTAACTCATTTAATTTTCACAAAAGTTTGGAATGCTGCTTAGAAAGCAACTCTGTGTAATGTATGACCCCGTACTATTTTGTATCATATAATAGTATGGAAATTACGTTCAAAAATTTCGTTTAATAAATAATCCAGCCAAATGGCCTTATGACAAAATTCGAGTTTACATCCATTATATATTTCATTTATCCATCTTCCTTTTTTTACTACCACTGTAACACACCACTCGGTAATTAAATTTGACTCATCCCTTAATCAAACAATTCAATGTCCAAAAATCGAAAACATGTACATAAAATTAACATAATTTATACTAAGTGACCACACAAACAAATAAATAAAAATATTGTGTCACTAAATAACACATGTATGGTTATTTTATGAGTTATAACTTGCAAGAGTTGTATTTTCCTTTTTATCAATTTTATTTATTTGTTGTTGATAATTTTAAAAATTTATTTCTTGTTTTTGTATAACGAGAAAAGTTATTAGTGATATTAAAGCATAAGTTTTATATTAATGCAAGTTTTGTATAGTAGTTCTACTTCTTACAATTCTACATGAGAAGGGAATTTGCAATTTGAGCTCGGTTAACTAATTTCTACAGCATTTTACCTAATTTCTTTATCAAATTCTGTTTGATTTATTGGTTGGTGTATGGGTGAAAGTAAGGGATAGAGTGAAAATAAGGTATTATATGCTTTTTTACTAATAATTATGAACATTTATTCATCTATATGTGGGTGGCGCTTTATAATTTTTTTTTTTTATTTTGTAAACAATATGGTTTCTTAGTTTTTCAGGATTAATTTTTCATTTCTATTTTTGACTGTATTCTTTTATTTCCTAAATATGGTATCCTAATTAATTAATTTCTTATGTTATTAAACAACGAATCTAATCTATATGATGAAAAAAAATCTATATACATTATTTATGGCAACTACAAATGAAAGCGTTTATATTCATGCACATAGGCAGTACTCATTTATTGTTAGAACTTTATATTACCATGTTAATTTGTAATACCATGTGACTAGAGATTATTTTATTTTTTCATGCACATAGTTTGGTTATGTTCATTTTCATTATCCTTCTGTTTGTATATATTTTGAGAGAGATTTTTTTTTTGTACTTTATTTTATGTTATTTTATTTTAGTAAGAATACGATCAGTAATCACTATTAACTATTGCCCACAACGGTGCAGCAGATTGTAATATCTATCAATATATATAATTTTTGAATCTAAAAAAAAAATTTATACCTACAGTTTGTTTAAAAAGATTTCTTGTAATTTATTCTTTTTTCCTGATATCTATATTTATTTGATGTGTACTTACCTTTGTAAATTTTTTAATTGTTTATACAGAAACATGGCGTAAATCCATACTTATCAAGCCAAACATCGGCTGTTAAGCGAGAGAACCACTTAATTCTAAGTCTGTAATAAAAAAAAAATGCAATATCAATTTTAATGTTATATAAAATGGAATATGTATAAGGCATGTATAATAATACATGATAAAATTAAATTTATTAGACCAATTTGAAATAGTTTTTAAAAGATTTTTTTTTAGATGAATTTTTTATTTAATTGGACCTTATTATCATGAGTAACATAGTAGATTATTCAGTTTTGTATTATGGAACTTACAATTACTTTTTTCTTTGCACTACATTTATTTTATTTTATCAACGGTTAATTCACACACGGTTTTTATAATTACTCTTACAATAATTTTTATGTGTAGGATCGTATTGATACTGCATACAATAAGTATAGGCATGTAATTTCTGGTTTTTAATTGAAAATTGTATTTCTTAAGTAATATTAAATTCTATAAAAATACCATTTAGTAAAGATATAATTCAATTTTAGTTTTCATTACTTTAATGATTATTTTTTGTTGGTAGTACAATTTTATGAATATTATTTTTTTTTTGTATTTTATATCAAATATTTTTAACTTTTATTTCAAGCTCTAAAAAGAATATAAGAAATTAGTAAGGGGGAATTTAGAAATGCTCAGTGCTATTGAAAAACAGCAAAATATAATATTATTGATTTCTATTTTCATTTTCAATGCTTAATTACAGGCAATTTTCTTAGTAGCTCACAGCGAAAGCAACAATATAAGTACTGCGTTTCGTAATATAGTATGATTCCAATACAATCTGAATAGAAATAACGTTTTAGTATTAGAATGAAAATAAAACTTACGACTGAAAAGGTATTAACAGGTGCTAATTTAAACTCTCTTAGCTATAACATCTGTAAAGCTCTTCTTGAGGAATTCAATTTCGCTAAACGAAAGTGGATGCACTAAACGTCCAGAAGTGCATAATGAAATAGGATAACTGATTTACAAAGCCTCTAGCGTACTTTACAGCTCGTACAGGCAGCTACAACTAATTAATACCTGAAATTGCATGAGTTGGGATTAGACTAACGTCATCGAACTCTGGAATAATGGTGCATCCTCGAATCCAAACTCCTCAAGATTAATTCATACTACCGCTTTTAATTTTAGATTGGTTTATAATGTAATAGTTAATTTTTAGTGCAGATTTATTTTCTTAAATCGTATTAAATCAATTTACTTACTTAGAAAAAGTATATTGTTATGTAATAGATTATATTGTATTTATTGGCTTCTATTATAACGTAGCCGTGGAGTGTGGCCTCATTGGTGTTAGTGCTATATATACATTCCAAGTTAATATTAAAATACATTATTTTTATTATAATTTTTAACACTAACGTGCGAACTAAACCTAAATACTTCAATAAATCCATACATGTTTACATAGATATTCAATACATTCTTGATTTAATATATCTTATATATTTTATAGTTCTGTACAAATAATAATAATGAAAAATCAACCGCGTACTTTCCAAAATAATTATAAATAAATGAATATGTTCGTTAAAAAATTTTTTAGGTTTGTATATGCATCGAATGATATATATTTCTTGGTTGTTAATTTTTTTTTGTTTAGACTTGATATTTGTTATATTCATAATTATTGTAAAACTAAATTTGTGTATAATTCGTTATTTAAATATATATATATATATATATATATATGATTTGATAAAGGTTTTTTATTATTTTATTTTTTTTCATTTGATGTTTCTGATTTTCGTTTAAATTTATAAATATATATATTAGCAGATATTTAACCATTTCATTTATTATTTTTAGTAGACTTGTATTTCAATCTTTATCATTTTATTTTCATTTTTATTTTTATAAGTCACCTCATGTTTTATGATATGACATAGTTTTATTTTATTTGTTCAATTTTTATTTTGATATTCGGCTGATTATTATTATTCATCAGATTTTTTTTTTTTTTTTTGGATTTTACTCTAAGTTTCTAAAGACTAAATTGTTTTTGTTTTATTTAATTAAGTGTTTCCACCACTAGGGTCATTTACACTGAATTTACAAAATTAGTACATTACTATTAACATATTTACAATGTTACAAGGTGAGAAAGATATATATAATTACAAAGTGAGAAAGTTTAAAAATTAACAGTTACTGTTACAAGTTACATTACATTACAATTTACATTTTACAATTACAATTACAATTAGTTATACTATATGTGATCATAAATATTAATGATTTTTAGAAAGTGAAAAAGTTTTGTTATTTTTGTGGGATCTTCGCTCAACATTAAAGACTAAATTAGACGCCTGTAATATTATTCAAAAGGGAAATGTAATATTATTCATCAGTCCCAGAAGAAATAAAGGATATTATTATTAGTATTTCTTAAAGGCAATTTTATCTAATTTATTATGGTGTAATTCGAGCTAAATTACATTGAATAACTATTAAGTGATCACTTCCCACATTTTAACTGCTAGAGGTTCGTCAAGGTAAACAATAATTGATAATGACCTACCACCGTCGCACTGGAGCTTGCCAAAAAAGAAAATTCGACGAAATGAAGGTAGGTTTAAAGCATTCACGGCATTTCCTCTGAAGATAGGTAAAAAAGTTAGCTTGAGTGTATGTAGCCATTTTCTGGTTTTTGGTGTCCATTAGATATTTCCTTAACTATTTAAAATAAATTAAAAAACAATAGGAATTATTTAACATGAATATGTTTTTATAATGAGTTTAAAAAGAAAGCATTGATCCAGGAAATGCCTGAAGTTGAGACATTGCAAAGGATAAGGATATTGCAAAGGTTAAGGAATCTTCCAGAAATACATTAAATCTGTTGTTTTTTCCCTATTTGGAAATTAACTGGCAACTTATAAATTCAAATTCTAAAATAAAGATTTATTCTTTGTCGATGAAACACCTACGCACATTTCACCATGGCCACAAATTATGAAATTCCAGTTCTCTCTTGACATTAATAAATTCAGAACTATACCAACGTAGAGCATAATTTAAATTTATTTTTTCATTCACACAGCTATGAATTTTATTTATCCCAGGTAATAATATACATAATTTCTACTAATAAGGATAACCGACCACACTATAAAAGGGAAAATTAATATTCCTCTCTTGTTATGTCCATTAATTACCTTCAGAGTATATTTATCATTCGGCCTTATAACGTTGAATAAAAGAGAAAAAATATATAAGCTAACAAGGTCCGGATGAAGTGGCCTGACAAATAAATAAACCAAAACATATGTACTCTCACAGTAGCCAACATGTTAATATGTACATATTCATTAATATGGCGCCCGATAGCCTGTAAAGCCTTCTCCTCACCTGAATACAGATTTATTATGGGCTCTGATTTAAAAACTCTTACTATTCTCAGCAACAGTAGTTGTACATAAAAAATATATAGCAATGCATAAGTGTAATTAAACATTTAAGAAATAAAAAGTAATATTTTTTGTTATTTAATATTTTTAAAATATAACAGAAATCGTTTTAGAGTAATAATAATGTTTATAGAGTCAAGGAATTCCTGTACAAGGAAATTTCAGTTTCACGACAAAATGTAGTTGATAAAGCAAAGTTAGTTCAGTAACCATGTATTTAATGTTCAATGCAACCAACCTAACCTTCTTTCGTTGTCAAAGCTCGCTTAAAAAAACGCTACTTTTTGTTTCTCTGTGAAAAAAAGTCCCGTTTAGCTCTTTGATTGTGTCTCAGTATCAAGGTCACATACCCGATATAATTTATCTTATAAATGTTGCGTCAAATGTTTGAAAGTCAAATCAGACGGTTAGAAGTAATTCGTTTTTCACCAAGAACCGATAAGTGGTCTTCCTAAATCCCTCTCTAGCATCTCAGAACATTGGCTGAAAATGAAATATAATATAAGCAATATTCCCTGCTCAGTTTTATATAGAATATTTAAACTATAATTAGTAGTAGAAATATGCAATTTTTTGCATGCACTGAAGTATTACTTGATTAAATGTGGCTTAGTAAGATGTGGTTTTGTTTTCATAAAAATAAATAAAAAAACTGAAGATGGATGCGCAACTATTACCAAACCGATTTTTCATTCAATAGTCCAAATTAGTCCACTCTGCCTCCCCTAAAAACATGCTTCCAGCATCTAAATTTTCTTAGACTCTTTTGATTCTTTATTGCCATGATAAAGGAAAATTTTTACAAAATTTCATCCATGGACTTTTTAATTTATTTAATTTTTTTTTACTTAATATTATCATATAGGAATGATGACTTGATCGTTATGGTAGAATGATTGTAATTTCTTAGCCTACACTTACAATCATTTTCTTAGACATTTAAAATAATGTCAGTTAAACGTGTTTAGTTTCATTACAGGTTTAAAATCATGATATTGTTTCAGATTTTTTTTATTTTACGAGTTCATCATAATGAACTAACTTATCAATAAAAAATACAAATATATTACATAAATTTTCTAGAATATTAATTTTAAAATATATGCAACATGCTTTCTCCAATCGCTTCACTACCAAACCTGTTCACAAAAGACTAATCGATTTTCGTATTTTAAATTGATAAAAAGTGTTAATAAGCAAAATCGAATTTTTTCTGTGAATAGATTTTATAAAATATAAAAATACTACATTGGAGTACCTACTTTCATAAGAAACCTATCATAACTTAATTAGACTGATTATTTATTTGTGATAAAACATAAAGAGACATTTCAATGTATAAAAAATGAAGATTCACAGTTAAAGTAATTTTAGAACTTAGCCTACTAAATTGTCCCGTCATTAATTTTCTTTTAAAAAAATATCCGATTACAATTATGTTTAGGTAAGTTGAAAAGAATAATTTTCATTAATTTTAATTTTAACAATATAAGATTAAGTAATATTAGTTATAAATCTGACAATATAAAATTTTGTGGTATCACTTCAGAGTTTGTTGAACTTTATTGGTTATCCACTTACATCTGAGAGATTTGCTTGAAATAAAACGTTATTTTTTTTAATCTGTTTAACGATTTTTGTTTCTCATTTTTATCAAGTGTACTCATTTATACTAGTGTAATTAAAAAATATCCTTGTTTTCGAATATTCTGCAAAATGTATATTTTATGCAATATTTAAAATTAATGTGTGCATTATATTAGCGTTGATAATTCAATTTTTAATTTATGCAATATTTAGGCAATCGATAGATTCCTAGAAAGAATTGAGGAAGCTTTGGATTAAAGAATCTGAGCCTAGAGAAGGAACTAACCTCCGAAAATAGCTATGCTCCCCTAGATATCCGTTTTTAACCCCCCAACCCCTCCTATATATTATCCACTACCAGGACAAATCTTAACTTATCTGGCACCGGCCACTTTACCTATTTATATGGCCTGTCTTTCGCAAGTTTGAATAAGGGCCTCTACACTTGGATTCCTTTGGGCTGAGTCAACTTGTCACGCGCGGTGCCTTAGTTTAGATTTTACGTTTACTTTCATCTGTTCTAGACTCCACACTTCCCATATAA
>NW_027111938.1:16570-61765 GCF_000696795.3 Halyomorpha halys | reverse complement strand
TTATTGATAAATATTACAATCTGCCATAATAGGCATATGTATATGGGCAATAGGTAATAGTGTTAACTACATTAATACTAAAATAAAATAACATAAGAATAAAAATAAAATAAAATAATTTCATAAAAATAAATAAAATATCTCAGTAAATATATACAAACAGAAGGATAAAGAAAATAAACATGATTCACATTTACATTGACATTGCGCACCTCTTTGAGATCCCAGCGCATCCCTCTCACCGCGTCACTGATAATGAGCCAGTGGAGGCTGAGCAAGTGCGCTAAAGCAGCGATCACTCAACTTGAGTGGAGCATTAGATAAGATTTAACATTAAGATTAATTTCAACTATTAACACCTCAGTATTTTTATTTATTAAATTCCTAAGTATGTATATCAACAATAAAATTCAATGAAATTTCTATTCATGAAATTCAACAATTAAAACATACTACGCTAACCTAACTATGACAGTAACGCTCATCAAAATAGTAAATATAACTAACTTTGAGTTCATTAAAAGCACTAAAGAATATTTATCCGAAACACTTTCGAATCGTAAAATTTCACACTTATATCAATATGCTCGAAAAGGTGAGATAATTTGTTTACTTTATATAGGTGCTAGGTCACGTGAGATCGCCGAAAACGAGCTAGCAAACGTTGCAGTCAAGCGAGCACTTGCTCTTCCTGGTCAGGGCGCGGCCAGTCTGACACCCTAAGAAATTATTCTTCCACTGAAAACTGAAATATCATGCAATTGGCAAGTGGAATTAAAGTCTATTAAAAACTATTAAAAAAAAAACAACTACTATATCATGGACTACGTCAAATCTTTCCGATCTCAAGGAGGAGGCAATAGATTGATAATAGGTCACACAAATATAACACATTCATATCTGATCAATAAACAGCCACAGCCAAAATGTCAATATTGTAATAGTACACTTACAGTCAGATACATCTTTGAGAAATGCCATTTCTATATCACGGATTTAAGTAGTCTAATCTAATGGAACCAGGTGTATCATTTATTTATTTATCACCCTACCCTGCCCTATTGTATGTATCAGTAGCTCTAAGTCATGATAAAAAAAATCATAAAATTGGTATTAACTTTTTCAAGAAATAACCTATTAAACAATATTTAAACCCCAAATCTAAACAATTTAAATATCGCATTAAAATACACATTAAAATAATTAACTAACTCAAATTTAAAGAGCTCAGAATCTTGGGATGGAGGTAAAATAATAATTTAATAAAAAATTATAATATAATAATATTTGAAATATCAAAATAAAATATGAAACATGATGACTATTGAATCTTACGCCCTAAAGCCCTAACCAACAACTAAGCTAACCTGAAGCTATAAACAACAGTCTCATTACTAAGGCAGTTGAACACGTTTAGTAAAGGGCATTTGTAATGGCTGAAACTGTTTATAATTAATAATTGTTAAATTTTATAATAGTCTACAACACAATGAATTGTATAATAAATAAATATAATTCGATTCCTTCAACAACCTACCAAATATTTTTAAAGGGTCCCTTTAAGATTTCCGGTACTATTTAAAAAAAAAATTAACTACTCATCAGTTTTTATAATAAGAAATGTAATTTTGTATATGTATAAATTAATATACATATAAATATGTAATAAAAATATCATGTTTTCTTTCTCTTGACTAAATATTTTTATTATTTTAGATCATTTAATTACCTTTCAAATCAGCGTCTGGAATGTGTCCGGAAAATGTAAAGTTTTACAGTTATTTGGAAAAAAAGTTAAGTAGTTTCCTAGGGAACTCGCAGATTGCTTTATGAAGCATTTACGAAGTATAATACGCCATCTCGTTGCAAATAGTGGCCCGAATTAGTTGATTTTTTCGTGAAGTTGAGTCTTTCACTTCACTTCACTCATTCATACTAATCAATGCCGGAGAAAGTGCTGATGGGTACTGAATATATTAATTGCAATAGATAAATTTTAAAATAAATCGTCAATGCCAAAAATCTTTCCGCTAATATTCAATTACAGGATAATATGGCTACTCGGAGTGGAGGTATTTCAGAAATTGCATATTAAAATTAAAACTGATCTATAGAATACTTCTTTCAGTTGATACCTACAATTCACATTGGGTTTTCAGTATGACCTCAGTACTTTTCTTACGTTTCTTCAATTACTAGCATCCTAGTTTTCACAATTTAATGAGTACTTTTTAGCAGGATTGATGATAGCTCAATAAAACTGTTGTTAAAGTCACCACTAAACCATTATCGATGGAATGCTGGCAATATTGTTTTTTCCAAAACTTTAATCTGTTGGTCTCATAAAAATATACTTATAAAACACACTTTTTAAGTTTTAATTAATTAAATTAAATGATTAAATAATTTACAATTAAATGAAAATAAAAAAATAATTTAATTGAAAAAAGAAGGCTGCTAAACCTTTAATATAATATTTTTAAAATTAATTTTATAAGTATAAATCAGGTCCAAATTTACGTACATAAGATTAGAAATAACTACTAATTAAGGCGAGAAGTCCATCTGTTCAAGTCCTTGAAAATGATGAAGTAACAAAAAAAAAGAAATATGGAAACAAAAAACAGGCATCATAATGAATAAATAATAGGAAAATTAAAAGTTCTTGTATTTCCAGTGAATAACTAGGGTAATAAATATACTCTATAGAGGACAAGAAACATAAATCACAATCAAAAAATGAAAGATGAACAGCGTAAAGAAGTTTAAAAACAAAAGGAAAGAAAATACCACATATTTTTGGAGAGAAGGAGACGAGCTTGGACAGGGGCTGAGTCACAGTAATCTGGAAGTAAATCAGGCAGGAGCTATTTATGTTGTCCTGATATATGGACCACCGAGGAGCTCACTGTAGGACTAAACAAACAGCCATTCGTACGCTCCCTTTTAGGAAATGAATCTCAAACGGAAAAGAAAATGATGTTTACATTTTTAAATTTAGTTTTATTAGTAATGTAATGGGATTGTTCTCAAGAGCATTTATTATCGATCATAAATTATATGAATTGAAATAAAGCCCCGCTCAACCGGAATACGCTAAACTGGCTAGCCGACGAAAAAAATCTAGTGCGATGCGCGCACCATATGAATTTCACTAACCACCCTACTAAAATCCCCAAGTTTTGTGTGGAGAAGTGGACTAGTGTTCGAGTTATATTTCTGAGTATCGCAAAAAATAAATAATAAATCTAAAGGTGAAAGGTGAAAATTATTGATAAAAATCAATTATTTGATTATTAACATACGAATAGGAATTTCTATAATAACATAAAACAAATAATTGATTAATGATTTATTATATGATTGTTTGAGAGTGGTTTATTTCATTATTAACATACACAATTTTGATCCATATTATTCTCAACTTTTATTCTCAAAAACCTCTCCAACGTTTCGGCCCTCAGGCCATTTTGAAGGAGACAACCTTAAATATTGATGTCTTGTTTTAAAAAAAAAAAAATATTTGCAGGCTAATTGCCCATGTCACATTGTTGTAAAAACAGTGTCACAAATTTTTCTTTTACTTTTTTAAAGGCTGTCTTGAACACTGCCATCTTGGATCCCAGCTCACAATATTATATTCATGATTTATTATATGATTGTTTGAGAGTGGTTTATTTCATTATTAACATACACAATTTTGATCCATATTATTCTCAAAAAACTCTCCAACGTTTCGGCCCTCAGCCCATTTTCAAGAAGACACCTTAAATATTGATGTCATGATTTAAAAAAAAAAAAATATTTGCAGGCTAATTGCCCATGTCACATTGTTTTTATTTGCCAATTTTAATTACTAAAATACATGACGTTTAGAAATTCAAAAAGATTTTTGTCATATTATACCTTATTCTTAAATGAAAAGTAGTGTTGAATAGCACACTTAGTTTTCCACGTTTTATAAAATTTTCCTAACCATAATGTTTTTGGCTGATGTTCTGGGTTCAATTGTTTCCCTTCGAAATATATCTTGAAAAAAATCCCAACAAAGCCATTTGTACTTCACTTCCGATGAATTTCATGAAGCAAAAAATTATTCATGTCAAAGAATAATAAAGTTGCTAGTTTTAGTTGAATATTATGTTTGTTTTGACAGTCTCTCCTTTTAATTAGAAAAACTACTAGTGATAAATTAAGAAAAAATAAAGGTATTTGTTTTATTTATATGCAATTGAAAATAATTTATATTATTATTTTTTTTACTTTTTAGAGTGGGTACACACCTCTTCTCTAGAATATATTAAATAATTATGTATCTGTTTCTTTTAATAACGTGTTTTAAGTAATAAAACAACCGTTTATTTAAACTAATGATAAAATAAATATTATACTTGATATTAAAATGTTAGAAAAGTAGGGGTGACTTAGATGATTTGAATTCGAAAGGTCTGAGTGCCCCAGATCGATTTAAATGAAACAGTCCCCAGACCACTCTTGTTTCCGAATGAACATTTATCACCAACTGTCATTTCACAACAGAGCAATATGAATATTAAGTGCTCATTAGCAAATGAGAACCGAGCCTAAACTGAGTTGATGAAACTTTCGAGAAACTACTTTAGATCCAATCGGAGCGAGGAAAATCGTCAATGTAAGATATCTTCCCGTCATCGTCAACAGTCAATGACAGGATGATATGGCCACTTAGGTTAAAGGTATTTCAGGATTTGTATGCTACAGATAATAGGTATCTGGTTTGTACATTTCTTTCTGTATCACTTTTATACCTGCAATTGCTTTTGTAACAGTTACATACCTGCAATTACTTTTGTATCAGTTATATACCTACTATTTCTTTTGTATCAGTTATATACCTTATATTAAAGTTATATACGTTATATTATATAACGTAACTATATTACGTTTCCAACAGCACTCTATGTATGATCTCAATGATCATAATTAACTTGAATTAATAATATCTAAATTTTCAAAATTTCTTCAATACCTGAGTTGGTGGCATCACTATCTAAACGACTAACTGTGACATTGCTTAAAACATTTTTTCTTCAAAATTCTAATCTTTTAGTCTGGAAAAAAAGAAATTAAACTGAATTATTAATTTTTATTAAATTAATTAATAATATAAAATTAAATGTAAGTAATAATTTTGATTACAAAAAGAAGGCTGCTAGACTTGAAAGCTTATACAAAATTTTCCTTACTTGACAAAATGATATATTCCAACCTTCCTTTCAAATCACCAAAATCATGCTCTGGCTCAAACATCATCCGAATCTGCTCATTTTGATGGCACTGCCTATTATTGTAAAATATGAGAATTGGAATGCTGCAATCGCCAGTTTCTTCGCTGTAGATCATGGTACTTGCGGCTTTAATACACACACTCAGCCTCCACTGGCTTTTAACAAACGTGACGCAGCGATTGATAAGAAGTAAAATTTCTTGAGAAGGTCCTTTTCGTACAGGCATGAGAAAATAGTTAAAGAATCTACTGTCTGGTGTTATACATGATAAGTACATATGAATTAGATCTAATTTCATTTCTATTTTATGATTATGTTTAATTTTTTAGTATTAGTACTTATATATTTTTATTTTGTAAAAAAATATATTTTTTAAAAAATATCCATCACCCATTGTCAATAAATATAGAAGATAATACTACCCACAAATAAAATAATGACTATTTACAATGAAAAATAATAATTATTTGTTTCAGTGACATCCTTCATTCGAATTGACATTTCTTTCATATGCAACATAATAAGTATATTCTTAATTCTATTTAAAATTCTGCACCTTCCCTAAAATAAAGTATTTAATAAACATTACTAAATATGAGTATTAAGAAATAAATATGCGACGTAGTGGGACAAAATGGATAAGGAGCCAAATCAGTAGGCATAGAAAATTGATTTATAATAAGTTTGAAAGTTGGAAGTCCCTACTTAAACACTTAAAATGTTAATTTGCGTATTCCAATAGACAATATAAATAGTTAAACATTTAAACTTG
This sequence comes from Halyomorpha halys, assembly GCF_000696795.3. Classification (NCBI taxonomy): domain Eukaryota; kingdom Metazoa; phylum Arthropoda; class Insecta; order Hemiptera; family Pentatomidae; genus Halyomorpha; species Halyomorpha halys. The sequence goes on along the minus strand of NW_027111938.1, from coordinate 55,726 downwards.
AACTTACAATAACCTTTTTTAGTTACTACTACCTTTTCAGTTACTATGAGTTTTCACAAGCTTGTGCGGCTTGAGGCTGAGATGATACGCACGAACAACTATAGGTGTTTAAGGATCACATCCTTCTTCATAACAAGAAATTGCCACACTTATATATACATCAATCGTTTAGTCACCATAAAAAACATTTGAAGATTTCCCTGGCTTCAATAGACTGATTTGGTCAGACACATGATATATTGCACTATCAGACATTATTATAGTGTAATATATCGTAAATTAACCTTTTTAATTTAATTAATTAGCAATTATGAACAATGAATGAGTAAAGTTAAGCTCAAGTAGAGAAGAAGTAGAAGAAGTCAGATGTCTGAAGGCAGACATGACACGAATGAAGAGAGGAAACAAGCAGGTGAGATCCCTCCAGTAAGCATTAAAAGATGACACCATTAAATAACCAATCAAAATAATTTATTCCAATTCAAAAATTTAATTCAAACTAAACATAGAAACAGAATATCTCAATTGGGCTAAGTTTAATTCCTTTTTTTTATCAGGTTTTATTTATTATTTTGTGTATTTTATTTAATTGTTTTGGTTTAAATATATGTTAAAAATACAACCTAAAGTTAATTCAGTGCATTTATTCAAATCTAAACGTACATAATTCAAGTCCAATACAGTCATCTCATTTTCATGCATAACGAGTCCGAAACCATTTTATTCTTAATTATTTATTATATGAGTGTTTGAGAGTGGTTTATTTTATTATCAATTTACACAATTTTGATCCATTTTACTCTCAACCTTTATTCTTTAACAACTCTCCAACATTTCGGCCCCCAGGCCATTCTCAAGAAGACTAAATCTTCAATTTATTTTTTATCGTGGGTAGCTCCACCTAAATTACCCCGATAACTAATCAATAAGTATAAAGTTTTGTTATAAAATTGTTCACTTAACAATTATATTCATATTTTATATTGAGTATATAAACTATCTACTCAAAATTATCTTGGTAGTACTTTTATTATAAAAGGTCTAACAATAAAATTATCAAAATTACTTCTATAATTAAAATCACGACCTGAAACGTCTCCTAAGAACTTTATCAGTAAAAATTTCTTGCATAAGCATTTTACAAAGGTTACGAAAAAAGTATAATTTAAAGTAAAAATTTTTTTAAAAATAAAAGTACCTGGTTATTTTAGAACCCTGGTAAAATCTATTTCCACTGCATTGGTAATGGTACAAAGACTATTCCTGTGTAAGATAAATTTATTTTCAAATCTTTTGAAATGATATCAGTTTGGCTAGTGACGCCTCATACGAAATAATTAGCATTTTTTTTTCCTTTCTCAATAAAACATGTAAACAACTTGTGCTCACTTTATTATCAGAGCTGTTTTGTTTCTTGTACCAGAACAACGTGTCGGTTCTCTGACCACAGTACAGTATGTTTCTGCAACGGGCTTTGTCGTGAGACACATTCAGTAGACAGTGACAAACAACTGTTGTCACCGAGACAGATACTGAGTAACACCTGTTGTTTGCAGCAGTGACAACTAGCCCGTCTCTCACCGGCATATTTTCAGTGTTTGGAGGGATAAGATGCTGAAATTTTTAACAAGAATACAAATATGTTCACATCAAAGGAACATGTTTCATTTATTTTCGGGTTAGATATTTTTGTTCCTGTTCGATTTCCTTTCAGAAATATAATTCCACCAATTTTAAAGAGAAATAAGTGCATGAATTGTAAATCTATTGTTGCAGTGTTAATATCTTCTTCGTATAGTATCTGTGGTTCTTTGAGGTTATTGGAACAGCAATTCAATAAAGTTAGAAAAAGACGAATAATACTGCTTTTTCGGACTTAGAAAGATTATCTTTATAGCATTTAAAAAGTTGATTATAGGAATGATACAAATGATGGACTATTCTAAAAATGAATTGAAAAAATTAGACGAATCTTTTCTAACAAGATTAAAATGCATTCGAGGTCTAAAAGAAACTCATATTTATTGATACTCTGAAACAGAAAGTAAACGAAATGATTTTTCATCCATTCGGGTTCGAAATAGAAACTTTCAAATTCTATTACTAGACTTGGGTAATAAGGTTAATGAGTATCAAAATTTTAACTCTTGCTACTGTAATCAAGAACCTGGAAAGAGGAATATGGACATTGCATTCGAATAAGATGCTAAATGCCATCAAAAATTTACAAAAGGCTAACGAAATTATCTTCAATTGCTGGAAGATCATAGCAGACTGAATAAAATTGAATTTGATGCTCAAAGTATCTCAGGCTCGTCATAAATGTGTGAACAAACTTGTTCTGAAATTCAAAATTAATCAAGAAACCAAGTTATTATTCGTTAATTAATGAGAATCAGGATTATACACTTTCTAAGTAAGCAAGTTTTTTCATTAATTAAAATGCTGTTACATGTTGACATCAATGTATACATTATGTGGTATTGGTTACTTAATAAATTATTTTAGCATCTCAAGTTTGCCGATCGGTCTAGAATATATGTCCCGGAAACTGATTTTCCTCTCTGTGCTGTAACCGACATCTGTTATCCAGAAATAAGAACCTCATCCAGGGTTTGTGTTTGTGCCAGTTGTTTATACGGATCGGATAGAAAAAGCGCGGACGGTGAGAGCGCTTGGAAGAGACCACATTTAAATAAGGACATAAATACGGCCTCAGGACTCCTACGCGAGTACGAAACCGACTGGTTTTTTCTTTCTTTTTTTTTTTGTTTCGTCCTGCTCAGGCCCGGAGTAGAGAGGGCAACAGAATCCGAGGAAAAAATTATTGTCACCTGTTTTATTTAAATCAGATCCCGGTTTCGGCGCTCGAGCCATAATAATCCGTTTTATCGTCCTTTATAACATTTCCTACTCAATAAAGAATTTTATTATCGACTCAAATGCCTTCTAGATTACATTTTAACGCCATAACTCGTAGCTAAGGCACTTTTTTCTTTGGTATTTTATTCTTTTTGTTTGACATGCTTCGTGGTAGGCCTTACATTTATACGGCATCACGCCTCATACAAATTTGAAAGCATCCACTAGATGAATTCCATATATCCCAATCTGAGAAGGTTATTGAAACAACTCAAAGTTGCGGGTTTTTTTTGTAGTAAATTAAAATAAATTAATTTAATCCAACTTTTGCAATCTAGTTAGCTCCTTCTTTTTAAATATTATGCTATATTATATTATTATGTAATTAAACAATAAATTGAGCCTAGTTGACTGCTAACCCACTGAGTAGAGGTACTAGTATATTCCTAAAAATATGCTCATAATTTCAGATGCTCTATTACAATAATTTATATCTATTAGAAAATTTTACCTTTTTTTAAATAAAAAAATAACATATCCATATTAATCTTAATGGCCACAAATAACCTAATTATGGGTTATATTTAAAAAAAAAATGTATATCAACTTCTTGAAATGATAATTTTACCAGAGAATAATGATATTTAGATGTACTACTTCCATTATTTAATATATTAGGTTTTTTATGGTTCGTCTGTTTTTCAGTGAGATTCTTTTTTAATTATTATTATTATTATTATTTCAGAAAGAATAATAGTAAACCACGTTAATCCCAAATTTACACTCATGTGAATATATATCAATAAAAATATTTTTTAAATCTTTATTTGGATAGATATTCATGTCTTCAAATTCATTAAAATGTTTTCGTTGTATTATTCACAATATGCTCAAAAGACTTTTCCTAATATATATTAATAAAAAAAAAAAATAAAGAAAGAAAAAAAGATACTTTTTAAGCTATGCTTGATTGACATCTGTACAATAAATTTTATCCATCATTAGAGCTACCTACCTCCATATATCGAACTCTGTGAACCCATGGGGCTTAGTAGAAAAAAAATTAAACTATGCATCACAATTACCTCCGTTAAATTTGTTATAAATGATACATTAGATGACTTCTTAGGATTATTTATGGGAATTCCTCTTTAAGCAATAATCGGCTTAAAATAGTAATTTAATACTATTTATAAATAAATTTTATATTGAATAATATACCATTGAGAATAGTGTATTATTTTTCAACTTATTAAACATTTCGGCATTGGTCATTTGTTTTTGTTTTTTTTATTTATCATTATTATTATTATTTGTTATCATCATAATCATAATTATTAAAAAAATATATACAAAAGAACCAAAGAAATGGAACAAAAAAAAAGAGAAAAAAAAGTCATGTGGTATTTTTATATATTATTACTGTTTATTATTATTGTGTACTGGTTAGGCCTATTTATCGTAAGATCAAAAATATTGTCTGATTAGACTAAAATAATTATGATGTGTAACTAGCGACCCAATGGAGTTGGGCAGCAAAGAACTTTGTATTTTAATAAAGTTTTATAGTACTTGCTGACCGCCTAAAGTCGAACAACCCCCTATTTTAGAACTGTTCATATAATTTTACTACTGGTTGCTTAAATTGTATAATTGTAATTTATTTACATATTCTGTAGTTCAGATTTTTATTATTTCACATCATATGTAAAATAAAATATTTCACGGTTATGATATATAAAATAAAATATTATAAGGTATTCTAAAAACTTTTTTATACAATAAAGAGATTTTGGATTATTTCTTTTTAGTTAGCAATTGGGTTTTAATATTCTTTCTCTTACGGGTATTACCCAGGATGCCCTTGTTGAATATGCTCACTCCCTAACCTCTACATTTTTTGGAACCTATTTAACTTATTAGATTTTTGCTGGAAAATATCATGTGATCTATTGAGTGCAATGCTAATATTTCAACCATAACCTATTCTTCTCCAACGCACCTAACTCTAAATTTAATTTTTTAACAGATACTGATACTTAAAAAAATTTTAAGATGGATTCATATGGGTCATAAAAACATTAAACGCCAAAATTTGCAAACAATAGTTAACGGTTTTTGAGAATTTCGAAGCAAACACTTTGGAAAATTATAAAAAAACTACAGGAACATGATTAATTCAGAATCCATTTTCCCATTAGTATTAACCATAATTGAATTATTTATTTATTATGGTGTTATCATCATCTTAAAACTCAAATTAAGAAAATCACTTTATTAACTCATTGAAAACCAACTTAAAATTCAAAAAAACATACACGTTTTCAGTAGAATGCTGTAATCCTATTTATTAAAAAGAATAATACTATATATACATCAGTCCTAAATATTTTTTTTTTGTTATTATAATATACATTTAAGTATTATTTTTTTTTTTTTAGACCAAGACTCCCCTTAATAGACTTGGAGTGCTATACTGCCTAATTATGGTTGAAGGTCAAGTTTTTCATTTTGTTGGACCACCACTCAATGAAAAAAGTCAACGTCCCAGGCCGGATTCGAACAGCACCGCCAGCAATCTCAAATTGGTAAGACTGGGTTTAACCAACTAAGCTACGGGCGGCCCTACATTTAAGTAAAGTTAATGAGAAAAAAAATAAATGTATCCTATTAAATAAATGTATCTTACTGCTTGACCGCATACATGAAAGTCAGAAAGATAGTCGGTTTTGAAGAATTGACAAAATACACTCGATTACTTCATATAATATTATTTGTAATTTTACGATTGTACATTTAAATAAATGGCCATATCTCTTACAATATCACAAGCATCACGACGCAAAGCTATTCATTAAATTAAATGATATTTTATACTAATACCTGCTCATTATTTTATCACTGAATGGATTCCTGGAATTGTGAATGGGAAGAAAATTGAGCGAAAATGAATGCCATATCATTGTGCGACGCCATAATTCATGATATTCATGATGCCTATACTTATCAGCTGAGTGGAATATCTTAGCATAATTTCTCTCGGAATGATTTATTTCTCCAACAACTATCATGCGACAAAGCGAAATAAGACGGATAGCTCTCTCGAAATAGATAACATGCCTAAGCTCTATAATGTAGCTTAAATTGTACACACGATAGAAAACAAATGATTATGCTTTTTTAATACATATTTATCTACTGATATTATGCTTCTTTAAGTGGTCAGTCATTTTTTTTTTCTACGTCTTAATTTACATGTTTTAAAATCATTTATTTTAAAAAGAATTTTAAGGAACTAAGAACAGTCATTGGATCTAGCTTGAGGTACACGTGCGATCATTTCATCGTCGCACAGTGGGACGAATGATAGATCTAGTTGGAAACGAAATTATAAAAGAAAATCATGTGAATATCCGTTAATTGCAATGGTGGTTTGAGGCTAAAATTAGTTGTGCTCTAAAAAATGTTGAGCCCTTTTTTTTGTGTATGTATAAAAAGGAACAAACACAAATAAGAAAATGTACTCAGAAGTTTGATAAAATCCAATAAGAATGAATTCTAACGCATTTTACTAATTAATAATTTGTATTACAGTTAAAACTTGATCTAAATAAAATTAATTTTTGTTGTTTTAAATTTCTACTAAAAAACAAAAGCAATGAATATATTTATGCTTAATTTTTATGTATGACTAAGATTTTCAAATATCGATTGTCTAACTGCTTCTTTTCCTGTCTTAATTTCTTTAAATTTTCTCCTGTAGAGACAGCTGCGAAAACTTAAGCTTTTGAAGTTCAATCTAAGCCACATAAGTTTTATTAGATTTTATGTGGCCAGATATTTCAAATTATATTTTTATTTGGGCATACTTAAGTCATCTATTTTAAAGATTACTATGGAGCATGTCTAAATATTTAAGATTTTTTTAAAAGTTTTGCCCACATGCCCACAAAAAGTACAGCCTCTAAAAATTGAGTTCCTGGAATATCAATTTTATTTTTATTGAGGAAAAATAATAATAATATAATATAAGAATATAATGTATCACAATACAGAAAAAAGAAAAACATGTAATTGATAACAGTATTACAAACTTAAATAAAATAATAATAATAATAATAATAAATAAAAATTTACAAACGATGAAAATAATTACAAATAATAAAAAAAATCAAATATAAAGCAAATCAAAAACAATAAAAAAAAAATAGAAAAGATCAACTTGATTTATACGAATAAAAATTGGTCTTATTTTATTCACTATTCTATGGTTTCTCCTACTAGATAAATAATTGATTATTAATAAAATAAAAGTAATTAACATAACGTTTTGTAGAGAACACATGAAGCTCAGAGCTCTTTAATATGCACCTACTCCAGGGATAAATATCTGAAGAACTGGAAGTTATACACACTAAATAGAAGATACTCTACACAGGATCCTAACTGAAAGATTCTGAGCACAAGAAACTTCCAACATCACAACAAAGTTCATCCATAAACGGTTAAGATAATAAATTATTAGAACTTGATTACTTGATTTGATTTTAAATAACAGGAATAGTAAGAATAATATTAATAAATTTAAACATCTCTTTATTTCCAAGATTTTTCAACATTTAAAAATGCTATTTTAAAGTTACCGAAATACTTGTAGAAATGTATATGGTTTTTCTTACATAATTTAAAGCTCCCTGCTGATAAAGTTTCATTGCCTAGTTAAAAAGCTATTTATTAACTTTTTAAAAATCGGAATTAAACATGTTTTGTGAAAACATGCTCTTTTTATAATTTCAATAATATAAACCAAACAACAGTCATAATGTAATTATTAATAAGAAAGTCTGAATATGATAAGATTATTAATAAGAAAGTCTAAATCTATCGTTATGTTAAATTTAAAAAAAAATATATATATATAAAAATTACGTTTTCCCAGAGAACACTGGAAAAAAACGGAAATAAATTTTATTTCAAGTTAACTACAGTCCTTTCCTTTTTTATGCGTCTTTTGTTTATGACCTCAATTTCGACATGAAAAACACAAACATAACTTTTATGTCCCTACGAAATTAAAGGATTTTAAAAGTAACAATATATGTAGTGAAATTTCACAGTTGGGTTCGGAACTCTTAAAAGAGAGCCGAGTTTCAAAACTTTTATTTCCTCACAAAATTAAGACATAAGTAGGCTAATACCAATAAACCTCTGAAATAGCTTCTTCCAGATCGAATATCACGAACGAATAAATTTCAACTTGAATTTTAAAGCCTGATTCGATTCAGTTGGATAAAATTGCTCCTTTGCAAACGAACTTTATTTATTTTTTATTTTGTTTTATATCTGACTGTAGAATGGAATTTGCTTTGGTATTCTGATTGAAACAGCTTTATTTTATATATAATTTTTCAATACAATTTAATTACTAAAATATATACCTCGTAAATAAATATGTTCATAAAATATAATATTTTACAGAAAAGAGAAATCTAGGATCTATTGCACTAGAAAACTTAACCTGGCGTTAAACTTCACCGGCCAATTATGATCGGTTAATCTGAGATTTTGAGCAAATCTACGTCCATACTTCCACTTGGATCTGTTATCTAGCAAAGGTGTATTGTATTATTTCATTTCTTTAAAACTTCAATAAAATTGATTTGATCGAGCTAAACGATAAACAGACTACGAAGGCATCAAAGAATTAGTTTTTCAAGTAATGATAAAAAGTATTCCGACCTCAACCAAAGCATTTTTTACAAAGGTCCGATGAAGAATTTTTTCAGTAAATTCAACTCTAAAATTGACAGTTAAATCAATTTGAAATTTAATTGGACCGACTATTTCTAAGATTGGTGACCGAAGAATTGCGGAGTTGAAGAAGAGCTTATGTTACTGACAACAATAAAATAAGTACCTGGGTCCCAATAATTTTGATGTTTCTTTAGCCAATGCTGCCACGCCTCCTGTTCTTGTAAATTAATGCTTGTTAGCAGCAGTTTTTTTTTTCTTCTTATTTTCGTACTTATTTCCTAAATTATAAGGCGTACTTAATCGCACATCTCAGTTTGTACTGAGGCTATTTTTTGTTTGGATGTTTTATGATATAATTTTTTTTTTAAATTTCGATACTGCTGTATTTTTTTACCAAAGTGAAAGAGAGAAAAAAACTTAATTAAAAATGTTATGCTGGCCAGCTCCAACTGAGTTTCCTCATACAAAGCCTACTTAACAACAGTAAATAACGATTTGTTTTGAAAATTATTAATATATTATTAATTTAAAATAATTTTGATCCTTTTTTCCACTCAACTTTTATTCTTTAAAATTTCTCCAACGTTTCGACCCTCAGACCATTTTCAAGGATACCACCTACAAAAAGTTTTTTTTATTTTTATATAACAATTACATTATTTCCTTCAACTACACACTGATTTCTTTGGCCCTACCTTCAATATTGACGTCATTTTTTTTTTAAATCTTAAAATTGCAGGCTAATTGCCTTTGTCACATATTTAAAATAAATTAATCATTAAAATAATATCATAATAACTAAATAAAATTTTGTTTTTAAATAGCTTTCTTACTTTTTCTAAAAAAATTATATCTTAGATTTAAAATTTTTTACAAAACACTTTCCTTCCTTCCTTCACGTACATTTACAACTTAAAAACAGAACCTACCTTCAACAGGTTAGGACTCTGTTATCACCTTATCATATAATAATAATTTTGTTATCATTAATTTACATTTTTAATATGATTTAATTAACATTCATTATTAATTATTCTGATTATAACACAAACATTGTTTAATATATTTAAAATCCATAATTAATTTATTCTTATTTTATATGTATTTTTTTTTAAACCATACATATACTCCTCTTTTTTTATTTCATTTTGAAACATATCTATTCATCTTTTCATACTTTTATTAGTGTATATTTATTCCATATACACATTTGTACAATTTAAGGATTTGAACATTTATTTATTTATCAACTTTTTTTTATATAATAATTACATATTAATTTTGCTCAAAATTTCAGAATAATGGCGGTTTAGTTCTTTAGAACTGATTTGAAATTGACAGTATAATTTATATTTTCTGAGATGTAAATCGATTATAATATCTTTCTTCTAAAATTATTATTTTCTTTATGAATGACCTGGACATTTTCAAAATCAAATGAATGCTTATTTTGAACAGCATGTTGAACCAATGCTGTTTTTTTGGTTCCTTTTCCATATTTTTTACATCATTTCCATGTTGATACATCCTTTCATTGTTTGGTTTCACCAATATATATGGCTGGACAATTAATGCATGGAATTTTATATACTAATCCAGATTGATATTTACTGTCTATTGGGTCCTTTGTTCTGCTATAAAATTTTTTTAATTTATTGTTTGGTTTGAAACTTAATGATATATCTTCCATATCATAATCCTTAAAAGACTTTTTTATTCATTCTGACAATCCTTTTACAAGGAAATAATATAATTGTTATATAAAAATAAAAAGACTTTTTGTAGGTGGTATCCTTAAAAATGGCCTGGGGGCCGAAACGTTGTAGAAATTATAAAGAATAAACGTTGAGAGGAAAAAAAGGATCCAAATTATTTTAAATTAAGAATAAACTAAACCACTCTCAAACAAGCATATATAAAATTATTAATATAAATAATCAGAGCATAAAACAATATAAGTAGTCACACCATAAAAGTTTTTGAATTGTATGCTATGCACATGATCATAACTTCTATTTTATAGTGTAGTTCTTATTTTTTATAGTAAAAACACAATTTTCCATTTAAGTCTTGTTTTTCTTGTAAATCTTAATGTTCCTTCTGATTTAACAATCAAAAGGGCTTTTATACTTAAATGCTTTCTATAAAAGTTGGGTATGGAAATTGAAAGTGGGTTTGGATATAAAGTACTTTAAAAGAAAAAATTGTTTTCAGTGATAGTGAGTTCTAAATATAATTAATGTTTGCCTGAAGCTTACGGGTGATTAGGTTAGAAGAAAGTATATCATAGCTCCTGGAATAAATTTCTATTCCTATTAAAAAAAAAAATTGACTTGCTAACGAAGAGCTGATGTGTGCGATCGGGAGTGACGGGTTGAGGCTAAAGCGAGTGCCACCCAGGTCGCGCCTTCATGAGATCGAGTTACCAGTGGCTCTAGATCCGGCTCCATATATATATATATTTAAATTTATATTTATAAACAAATAAAAGATGAACCTTCATTCCAATTTATTTTGATGTACAAAATGATTCAGGACGTAGTACACATTCCTCTTAAAACTATATTATCAAAAAAATATCGAAGAATTGTTCGTCATTGTTTCTGATATTTGTACTTGTTATCTTCAAGAGGATTTCCAGTGAGGCTAATAGTTTTATGTGAAAACACTTCTATTAGATTTTCTTACCAATTAAAAATTCCTATTATTTGCTTTGGGGGTAAATTACTGAACTGCATCAGCAGCGGTCAAATCCGGTCGGGGTATCGACTTTTATTTCTGTGGTGGTCCCATGAAATGAAAAATTGAATTTCTACAATGGTTAAAATAAGGTGGTATCCTGTACATAACCCACTCTCCCCTCCTACTCCCGTATGTCAGAAAAGACCTGGAAGAGGGTCAAAAAAAGGTACTTTCACCTAATGATTCATCTCTTATGTCATTACTAATTTCATCTCACTTTCCGTGAAACATTTTCAATTGAAAAAAAATGATATGTATAGTTGTGAACTGGGATAAACGCATTTATGTACTAACTCAGCAAGTTCAGGTCAAATTATAGGTCACCAACCATTTTATAAATAACTTTATAGACCGTGATTGAACCCATAAATGAGTGAGAAAAAAGTTATGACTTTGAAAACGTTTTGTAACAATGTTTCTAATTGGTTGGCTCAGTATTGTATTGAAGTAAGATATTTTCAACAATATGAACAATGCTCATAAAAATGAAGAGTAAATCAGCCCTTCCATAAAGCATTATAAACATCCGTTGGTTTTTACAAAACATAAAACATATCTTTCATATTGAATAGCTAACAATTCTTTAGAAATAAATTAATCCAGCTTTAGTATTCTTAAGAGGAGTTTATCTGTTTTGACAGGAATAAATTAATGTTTATTAATCGCTCAGGTGTAAATCAGGGTGGGTGGTATACTCTACTCCTCTTCAAATGGAAACTGAAGCCAAGGAGTGGGGAGTTAGCCTAATCACTATTCAAGTTTTCAGGCACAGATTTCATTATAAAACTTGATTGTTTGTCGATTTATGATGATAATTGCAAATAACTTAATCATTAATTTAAAGTACTAAGTAAAAGGAAGTTAACATAATAATGAAGTTCTTTACGTTAAAAAACTTTACCTTAATAATTATAACTATTGTAGCAAAGAAATGGTATATGACTAATAATTATATAAATACCATTCATTGTCCATTTTGTTTCTAATTCCACCTGATTTCAAGGCAATAATAATAAACCCTAACCACCTGAAGTCGAACACCTGATGCCAAACATAAAAAACAACATAAAACTCCAACGAGTCTCTTTTCAACCATTTCAAGGAGAACCGAATTCCGACACTAAATAAAAAAAGTATAAGAAATTTCCTCTCTGGATGGGAAAGGCGACTCAGATATCCAATAAAGTAAGCGATACAGGTCAGCAAGGGATAATGGGTCTTTGTTTATGCCCACCAATCGTTTTGGAGCTGGAAAGAAGAATCCACTAAGCTCCAGTGGTAGGGCATGATCCTTATTTAGTGGGCTCTGCACTTAACTCTGCAGGGAAATGATCTTACCGATCACGAATGAATGTCTTAAACTTAATCATAAGAAAATGAGATTCTACTATATCAGGCATAATAATTACTTTATCTATAATTGTTTTATGCATATACCAAAACTACAATAAGTATTTATTTTAATTGCAATATTTATGTGTCATTCTCTCAGGAAATGAAAATTTGATATCCAGAGCGTTTTTCAGGCAAAACTATGATTTTTCGAATCAAAAAAATCTTTTTATTATTGTATCTGACTTTCTTTAGAACCACATTTTTCATATTCCCGATTAATTAGTTCTTTAAAAAAAAAAACCTTCAAAATTTTAGGTAGAGAAGTGAAAAATTACACTGCTCAAAATTGGCTGTTTGCGTCACCTCACACTTTTTTCAAGTCGGTTGTAGTTATTTTTTTTTCTATCTTTTTGAATACCTGAAGATCTCAGCTATCGACGATCACATCCTTGGAGTTGGTTTACATCCGTTCAAGAGCGTTAGGATGGAATCATGTCACCCCAATTGTGAACAACCAATCATCCTTTGTCGCTGGTTTCGTGGTAAGTCTTGGAATCCAATTTCGATAACCAAAATATGTTGAGGGTTGTTATAAGTAATGCTAACAAAAACATTAATGTCGTTATTTTCTTGTCATTTGCCGTTCATGTTTCCCCATACTTCATTCTTTCTATGCCATACTCAGTCTATTATTTAATTAATGATGGTATTGTATTAATTAATCATGAATATGTGGACAATAATTATTCTAACGAAAATGCTATTTAATTTCAAACGTTCTCCACCCATTGGAAAAGTGGAGTGTGAGGCCATAGACAAGGTGATGTAGAGGGACCACTCACCCCTAAAGTATAAGAACGCTTTTAGAAAAACATTATAATAAGTATATCCTCCATATTTTTCCCCTAAACAAACCTAATATGTTCAGATTCAAACTCCACCTTACTCTGGACAATGTTCTCAATTCTTAGGAGGTTAATAGATATAGTAAACAGTGGTTTGTAGTACATATAATAAAATCTTATTGGCCTTAACTGAAAAAGAATTAAATTATATACAAAGTAGAGGCGTATTTTAGAGGTTTTTGAAATGTATTTTTATTTTGAGAGCCTTCAAATAGATTCTTTGCGAAAAAAAAATTAATAAACGCAATTTTTAACTCAAAAACTAATATTCTAGCATAAAAATATTAGAAAAAAAAATTAACCGTGGGAAGACGGATCGTCCTCTCTCTGTCACCATTGACGGAATTAGACACAAACGAAGATAAATGAAAATTTAGTTCGAAATCATCCAAAATAAATTTTAAAAGAACTAAAAGTGTGGGGCCTTCAAGATTTAATTGTGGCACAAACACTTATACAGACAGACCAATGACCAATAATGCGTTTTTTGGACTAAGAGGTCTCTGAAACCACCAATGTAAATAAATATATTGTAAATCCAACATTTGATCCTTCCTTACCAAGGTAAGATAATTAAACAATTACATATTTTGAGAAGGCACTTTTTTCTGTTGAGGTTTCTGTATTATTGTTGTTCTAAGAACAACTTATCATTCAATCAATTTTATAAAATTAGTTTTAAAATAGTTAGAAAAACTGTTTAAGATGATTTCGAGAAAGTCCTGTCAATTTGTTAAAAATCTGGTTCTGCTTCTTTTTTTTTAAAGTCTCATGCAAATCAAGATTATTTAGAAATATCCTATTGTTTTATCTAGGTATTTCTAAACTTGGTATCTCAACTGTGAGGTTAGTTAATGTTTTATTATTATTATTTTATCATAGAAATTGATAAATTTTTATGGTATTCACTTCACTGAAAAAGCCAATTTTACTTGGTTAACCTATTAAGTATTGAAACAGAATTTCCTCTCCATTAATGGGGAAAAATTCCATTTTCATTTAACTAAAAAAAAAAAATTATTTAGTTTTAGTCAAATTATTTCTTCACTTATTTTCTGAAAAAAAAAAAAAAAAATCATCAGTAGGAAAATAAAAATTACCCAAGAAGGAAAAGGGGACACAACCTTATGCAAAATTGCCAATAAAATACCGCATTCATTGACTTTTGTCTCATATGAACCTTTGTTGTGTAACAGGTCCCCGCCACATAAGTTTGTCAAGCTGAAATTCTGCGACGTGCATTCCTGCCGAGAGCGATAAATTTCTCGAGACAGGACTTTTCGAATTACATAAACAAGGCAGGTGTACTCGAATATCCGAAGGACTCGAGAGTCAGTTATTAACCATTAACGGTGAACTTAGGAAAGGTACCGTACTGAGTTATAGTAAAGAGTCACGAAGGAGAAGAAGTCAACATTATCTGATCTCGCCGCAGTAATGGCTAATCTCTTCCCTTATTGCTTTCTGTTTTTCGGATTTCCCTTAGCTATGATATAGAAATCCTCTTTTTACTTCTGATTTGAAATTTAAATATTGATCTGTACTTATGTTTTTTCATAAGTTAATGTTGAACCTGGAATCAATATCAAATTGATCACATGGTAATATTTTATTCCGATAAATATTCACTCCACAGAAACTTGATATTCTAGTGACTATAGAAGAGACAGGGGGAATATGTAAGTACTCCAACAATACATATCTAAGTTGGACATTAAAATAAATTTCTAATTTCTTCTATGCTCTATTTCATTTCCCTGATAATTACTACCGAACCATGTGATCAACATATTCATCTTCTATAGTGACAATTTTTTTTTAAATAAAAAAGTCAGGGCACGAGATAAAGAACTTGATGGTTCTTCTGGGCATCTTCAGACATACATTGTTTCTTCTCAATCAATATTGGCTCTATTGTTTCTTATGGCCTATTCAAGAGTTTGTAAGTACTCCAAATGATCCAATGATTTTTCACAAAAGAGATCTAATTTTAGTTTTTCTTACTTGTGGCATTTGAGTGGGATAGGTCTAATCTTAAGCATGCACACGCTAGCTATAATTTCGTTGTATTACTACATAAATTGTTTCTGATTTAATTTACAGTAAATACTTATTAGTTAGTAGATAGAGACGGCCAAACTCTTTTTTTTTTTGCTTACCTCATGCCTGGACATACAGAATAATTTCTTATGGATAACCAATCTATTTTAACAAATGTGTGCCCATCAAGAAATAAAAGTCGATACGCCGTAATCGAACCGACTCCACACATTGGTGGAAAGTGTGAAAAACCCTCCAAAATGAAATGTCTTATCATATTGATGAGTGTGGTTTCTTACACCCAAATACCAATAAACAAATTATTAGTATTGGTATTGTAATTGGTCCTAGTTACAGTCGTTATTTCAGCTTTGGAAAAAGTGAGTTTTTGCCAGTTGATGTTATTTTATTTTTTTAAACTATCCACTAGAAATATTTCGGCCAAACCGATACCAAAAACAGTTAGTATATATATTGTAGTTTTTAAAAAGTTGGCTTGTTTTTTGAAATATTTTTTTATAAATTTCTAGGGCCACTTCCGGAAAAAACACCACAATACAAATTCACACAACACCAGAAAAAATCGTCTTGGCACATATTTGATAGTCCAGGAAAAATTAACTTTATTGAAGCAATTTTGGTCAAGTTTCGTTGACATATTGAGACGTATGTAGTCAGAGGCTTTGTTGGAAGGTGTAACCAACATAAGCTGAGAACAATAAATAAATAAACCACTATGATTCAGAATAGCATTCAATTTATAGGAAAAATGATTTTAATGATGGAAAAAAGTATGTTTTATATTTTTACACCTGAAAATGTTATAAAAAAACAAAACAAATAGCAATCTGTTTAATTTATCTACCTCAATAGTATAGAAATTCATGAGAATTATAGAAGATTTAAACAATTTACAGTAAATACTTTTTTACAGATTTTTGCACAAAAATGACAGTTTTCCACCACTGTGCTTCACTCCAGACTCCAGATACTTTAAACCTTTAGTCATGGGTTTCTCGTATTACTGACGCGCTCAATTGTGTGTTTACCATCTTGCTTCAGCCTAACAATGTAGGTTGCTAAGGTGACACCTCAACACACTCGGCTACTATATATCTAATAGGACATATATGTAACTATATGTGTAAATAGGATATCCTTAAAAAGAACAAATTTTAGAATTTTTTTTTCTGTTATAGATTTCAAAATTAAATACATCCTCATTCTCTTCCCTGTGATCGCTTTCTATAACCTATTCATAACTTTCTTGTACTCGTGGGAGTGCATAAACCAATAAAGTCGTAAATTGCCGACTCAGGTTGTGTTTTACATGTTGCAGAGCCCGGTTTGAGATGATGCGTGATCATGTGCAATCCTTTAATCCACCAAATTGTGCATGATTACTATTTATCTTCTTCCAAACAATGCACGGTGACATATCAGTGAACTGCAGTATTTCTGTTTTTATTTCATCCGAAACTGTAAGACAGATATTTCACCTCAGTTTTAATTATTTATTATTCCTAGAGCGAGGCATCTGCAAGCGCGAGGTTTGGTGCGTACCTGACTGACGCCGATCCTGCACTGTACAACATTTTGAAATTCTGACATATGCTATCCGTTCCTTTGATTTACTCTGAAAAGTATTTTTTTCCCGATCCCTCTAAAACAGATAATAAAACGTGATTTATTAAATTGCATTACGTATGTGTAACATAAATCAGAATAATTACTACCTTTTTCTAACGTTGGTACTTGAAGGTATACAGTGAAATCTGCTAAAATATTTGGAAGTGAAGAGCCTCCACGTGATATTTAAAGAATAGAAGAACAAACATTAAGTAAAGAAGAAAGATAATAAAAGTTAGAAGTCGAAAAATAGTTGAGGAGGGAGAGGGGGTACAAGAGAAGAAAGGAGTTAAGGTAGGGTGATGTTAATAGGGATTTGGAACCCTTTCCGCCCAGCCAACTCGCAGGAAGAGGGGATTCTGAAAAGTGAAAGTTTTGGTGAAAGAACCACATCAAAATGTACAACATGAAAAAAAAAAACCTGACTTTATCCATTTTCTGCTAGAATAATTTTATCGTCCTATAAGCAACCAAAATATTAAAGTGCACATATTTTATTCTTGAATACGATGCTTGTAAAATAATACTGTCCAACCAGAAATAATACCTTTTAAGACCCATTATCCCCATGAATTGAACTCATGAAATCCACTCCGTTGATGTCGCCCTGACAATGGTCTTCTTCAGTTCGATTTGCGAACCGATGATTATTGAAGATAAGGGCGGACAGCGGGAGGTACGTCAACTAGTGGATCACAATGGGAACAATATTACCGAGGAGGAATAGCTCGTGATGGTCTGTTAATGTAATCTTATTGGCACATCGGAGATACCTGAGGCGTTCGTTAGGCAGCCGGTGTCCCACTTGGACCGCTAACCACAATCTCTCATTATTGTACCGGCCAACTCTTGATTGGGATTGGCTGAAAGGTTGCTCAGTCTCGCTCATCTGTCTTTCGCAATCTTCAAACTAACGAAGCACAAATAAGTTTTTGTGGAATTCATAATTTTTCTAGTCATGTCAACGTCGTACTTATGGTTTGTATATTATTCTTTCTGTCTTAAATAGAGATATTTGGTTTGTTTAAAAAACATTACAGTCTATGGCAGACGTTGCTCCTGCAGCACATGCAGTACATGTGAGGTTTTAAGTACTCCTGATGCCACAGTCCCAACGAGCACTGACGTGAATGTTATAGCGCTACAAAACTCACTTCAACAATTTTTATAGTAAACATGAAAAACCACAAGTTTTTTTTTTTGTTTTTTTTTTGTCGTACAAAATTATAAATAAATAAGATATACGTGCTGTGTTTATTGAATTGATTTTATTTCCAAATAACTTATAATTAATTGGGAATATACTAAAAAAAATATATAACATTTTATGCATTTCTTTCAATCATCATTATTGCTTCATGTAGCCTGATGCAGATCAACGAGTTTTCAATAAATTATTGTATATATATTTTTGAATAACCTAATAATAATAAGAGTATATCAGCAAATTTTCAATAATATTTAATTATTAATTTCGCAAACTTATCACCTCGATGATCATACGCCGGATAAAGTCTTCTTATGAAAAAAAGAACGATTTTAGGGATTACAAAATGATTATTGTTTTTCCTATATAATTCTAATTCTGTATTAATAAGCTCTGTTTGTTAATGCTTGAAGTATTTCTATAACATCGATCGAATTATAAATTCTCATTTTGTTCTCTTATAAAGTATTCGCCTATATTATTACTATCTCATGACCAATAATTAAAAGTACTTTATATTTATTATTATTTTTTTAGAAAACTTGAACAGTAAATACCATTTTTCATTATCTTTTGCTATCTGCTATTTTAAACGAATGATTAAACCAGAAAATTGTAAAACAGAGCAGCAATATAAGCTAATTAAATTTACTTCAAACTCATTTTAAGCAATATTCCTCCAAGAACATTGAAATTTATATTTTTGAAGAGTATATGTCAGTAAGTAATGATCGCAGATATTATCATATTTTGTCACAAAATTGATTGATTTTGATGAAGAACATGGCAGACTATTCTGTATGACTATATGTCTTTGACGTTATTTTACAACAATCGATTAAGGTGCGAATATTTCGTTTCAAATTTAAAATGTAGTAGTTTCTACTAAACCCAAAATGATAAGTAAAAGATGAAGGTTTTAGGTAATATTTGATACATAGAAAATTTAATTGTTAAAATATAAACAATTTTTTTTCTTTTGAACTGTGTTTTTGACTCAGTCTACGCCTACTATTTATTGTGATTTGTCAGTCTATTATATTTTGTAAATTTTTATTCCCTTAAAATTAATAAATTCAAATAAATCTGTGTATTAAATAAATGAGGAATTTTGTATTTAAAGTCAACATATCTATTTCCAGACTGTTATTATTATAGTATGATACTTCTTTAGGAGCGGTAGAGCTAACTGGCCTGGCTTCATACGAAAAGTATAACCAATAAATTAAATATTATAAAATATTTCATCTCACTCAGATAAGTTGATTTTTTATTGAATGTTGATTCGTAGCGCCTATTTGGCAAGGGAAAGTTTACATGTTGAAATAAATTGAATACGTTTTTAGTGTAGAAATTTGAAAAAAAGTGGATATTAATTTTTGACGAAAAAGTCATCACGTCATAACAACATATAGGTATCTAAAAAAATCTAGTTTGTCCTACTTATTGAATATTGCTACATTGAATCGTTTACCAAATCACCGCCGCTTCGACTGCCCTTTCGATAAGAGCCGATAATATCGGAGCTGCGAGGAGGGCAGGAGTTGGCGATAGGAAGATGCCGGGGCAGAGGAGTCGTGAATTATGTATGTTGTGTATCGGTGGCCATCTCACACCTGTAACGATCCCTGTTTTTTAAGGCGCTAGATCATCAGCTAAGATAAAGAAAATATCGGGCACCTCACGAGTCCTAAGGTGCGACCCACCCAAGGAGCTATTTACCGGTCCATATACTTCACCATCATAAATCTATCTTATATCATCAACTAACATCTTGAGTATTTATAAATCCTCTATCTTTGGATTTATGGCCGTTTTATTTTCCATCTTGTTAGAACTAAAAAAATAAAAAGTTTACTATTATCATATTTACTTGTTTCATGAATCAAGTATTATTAGACAGCAGTTTATTCCATGTAAAGTAACAAGGGTTCAATAAAATCATTTATTAAAATTAATTACAATGGTTATAACGTATTATGTATTACTTTCTCAACTAACGAAGGACAAAGACAATTTTATTATATTAAGAAATATAATAAAAGTAGTAGTAATACCTAATGGTAAACATTTTTTGAAATTAAAATTTAGAACTATATTAAATAAATATACAACTAGTAAATGTGATGTATTATATCACAATGGTAACATCCGGTCTTACGGAGAATCTACCCATTATTAGAACTCCAATAACATTTCTAGAATAGGTCTAGAGACCATTTTTTTTTTTCAGATGCCTAGAAGAATTATCAGGTGTTTAAGAAGAAGCAACGTAAGAAACAACTGGGTTTGGTTGTCCATGAGTTCATCTTGGAAGGGTTGATGTCTGTTTTTTGGCCGAAACGGTAAAATATGGAACACTGAGATCATTATGTATTTGTTTTTGTTAAAATTAACACGGAGACATATTTTTATTTATAATTTTAAGCTGCCATATTTTTCAAAAATTATCTTAAAATCTTTTATACATTTTCGAAACTGTTGTTTTCAATCTAAATCAATATAATAGTTCATAAATACGTACATGTATTATATAAACTTTAGTGTGTTTTCTAATAATTATGTGTGTCTTCGAATAATGTGTCTTGTGATAATAATTATAAGGTGTTGATATGAGTCGAGTTAAGGTGGTTTAGCTTAGGTAGTTACGTTATAGCCTATGGCTAAACCATGGAATTAATGGAACTTGAATGGACCGTTCCGCTTCATAATAAATATTTATCTAAATCATAAACAAAAATTGTGGAGTCAAATATAGAGAGTTGAAAATACATATATTAAAAAGTTTTTGACGATTTGTACTCTATTAATTTGATATTTTCAGTAGACCTCATTCGTGTTTTATTTAAATTAGATATATAGTTTAATGATGAAATAAAGTAAGAAATCAAAGAATGACAGGTTTTTGAGGAAGTGCGAAAAACATTCTACTTGAGGAACCTTTATATTGTGTAATTTCAATAATACCATATTAAACCTCATGATACTTTTTTGCTTCCAATAAAACTGTTCATTTATTTTTTTAAACTGATTTTATGATCAAGTTTATTGTATCTATTATATGTTTTCATTAAGCTTCATTAGATTTCTTTAACAATTAATTTCCTTGTTCCTCAGTATATATAATTTCATATTTTTTAAATTCACTATACATGAAACAATAAATAGTATAAAAATTTAGTAGTTTCGAGTAAAAATTGATTTAAGATATTAACACTTCTTTTAATTTCATATTTAATGAAATTGTCATTTAATAATTTAATGGTTTTGATAATCACTTACAATGTACATCACTTTTTGCTATCACTTGGAACATTTTTACAGATCTAGATTAAGTATATTAAATATAATTTTTACAGATTTGAAATTTTTACTTGTAACATATGTGACATGATTTGGACATAATCACTCATATAGATAAATACTTCCAAACCAAGTGGTCCAATGGTATGTGCTTGATTATTTTTATTTATTTTGTATGTAGATTCCTCCACGTTCGTTTGGGAACAAAAACAGTTGGAGATATTTTTTTTCTTCCTTCACAATTGTAAACCATCTTTTTATGGTCATACGGGCCAAATTCAGTAAATATCATTATAAAAGCATAGTTCTAAAAAAAAACTCGTTCTAGGCACACGTAATTTATTCGTACTGCTAATATTGGGCGTTGGCTTTCAAAATGGGATTAATCTAAATCGTGCAACTTTTCAGATGACACAGCAAATGTCTTAGCTAATATTATTTCAATTGGAAAATAATAATTACTCGAATAAGTAAGTGTAGCTATCTGCAAAGTGAGAGGGAAAGAAATAATGTTCTACGATCAGAAACCAGACGTTTTAATCGAATTAAAAAAAAAAATAATGGATAATAAAATTGGACAAAAATGATGTGACATTTCAAAACTGTAGTCCAAAAAATGAATTATAGAATAAATTATGAGCTAATAAAAAATATTAAAAGTAAGTGACATAAGCATTACCTAACAAAAAAAAAATGTCATTGTTATAAATATTTAAATAACAATAATAAATTTCCTGCAGATATAATTGTATCTTCACTCAATCAAAATCGAGATCATATATTATTTAATTTTTTTGTTTGGAGAGTATATTATTCTCTCTACTATTTATAATTTACATTTATAGGTAAGTGGAGGTAAAAATAATTTCGTAATTGTCTAAATAAAAAAGGTAGAAACATATCCTTCCAACACATAGAGGAAAATACAATACAGAACTTTATTAAATGCGACACTAATTTTATTTATTGAAAACAAAAGTGTTTAAACTAAAACATTAAAGTACAATACTATCAGTCCAAACCAGATTGGATAATAAACAGGAACTAGATGGGTGTGTATGTGTGTGGCTATAGGTTTTATTCGTGTAAAATAAAAAAAAGGAAAAGTGAGAATATTATTCCAACAAACTATTAGAAAGCTAATGCACAAAATGAAAATTTAATAGGTCCATCATTTCGCCGTTTGATAAGGCAAATAACATTTGTTTCGCCGGACAATAAACTTGCTAATAGACTGTTCCAAAAGCGATTCATGTAATATTCAATCTGCCTTATAAAGACAGCAGTTAAGCCAAAGTGCAGCTATAAAAGGTATCGCGAAGCAATGGCCATAAGATTATAGGCAAGGTTGAGTGTTTGGCAGGTACATCAAGATAATCAACAGGTGGTTCCACAGCACCTGCTGTCAATTACAAAGGACACAAACTGTCCAATCGCCTCTTCCAAGGCGAAACATCCGCATTTTACTTTTTAAATGGAAACCACAACAGCCCGAGAATCCGCACGGCAACTTCTAGGTATTATTTCTTCTGAACAATAATACTGGAATGAGAGGACGGCGCCTCTTCAAACGGCCTTTACAGCAGTTTACAATTATCGCTAACAAGCATTAAATTACTCATTTAAAGCGATTATCGTTTAATATTTATTGAAAATGAGATTAAATTCTACGGCGCTGACGGACAGTTAAAAATATCCTTCAATACAGCTGGTGTTCACGACCCGACTCAAGTATGCACGGCATTTAGCCTTGGAGTACGTCAGGTAAAATAAGCACCTGGTCCTGAGAAGTGTCGTCAAGCTTCAAGGTCAGCTAGGCCAACGATTTTGATACATTATTGTCATTAATTTTTAGAAAATGGATTATTTTTTAAACACCAAAATTAGTTTTAAAAGATTTGGCCTCAGTAACAAAAATGCATTCTATGCTTCATCATAACAATTTTTAAACATGACAAGTAGAGAATAAAAACAATTCAGCTCAAAACTCAAAAAAAGGTAAGATACATATATTCCAACTTAATATATTATAAGTTCATAACTGGATGAGTTGCATATACTTAATAAGTTGTAGACGAAAACTTCCGTATTAAATTTCTTTATTTTAATATTTCATAAAACAACGTTTCTGTGCCATAGCCCCATCGTCAGGTACTTTACAGTACAAATTAACAAAATTAATTATATGAATAGAACAATATATTTGATAATTTCATAATTAAACTGGTCTCCTAATTTAGTCTTAGATGGAATAGTCACATTAATCACAATGGTGTCAGTTTGTTTTTGAATAAATCAATAAATACAATTTCATATGTTAAAAAAAAAAAGGCAAAATCTAAAATCATTATACTAACAAAACTTGAATAGTGATAACAAATATATTACGCTATGCTAATTATCTCCTTTCTCTATTCATTAAAAAGATGAAAAGTCTATTAATAACTATTTTTAAAACATCTTTATATAACTTCATTAATATATTAAAATTTATATAACAAAATTCTATACTGATGTTTAATTATTTAAATTTCTAAAAGATTTATAATATCTCTATAATGTGTTCATAAATTTTTAGTGTCAGTCTTACAGTTAATTGCATTATGTTGTTAGTTATATGTATTGCTTTAGTAAGTTTCCTATTCTTTATGTGATTGACTATATCCACACTTTTAAGGTTTTATTTAATGCTTTTACAATAACTCTTATGTTGTTCAACTCTAGTTTTTAATTTTTTGGAAGTTTAAAATTATGGAAATTAATTTCACTGTGCTAATTTTTATTGTAGAGTACCTGAAGATGAGGCGATGGCTCTGAAACATCATTTTATTATATATAAATGTATTTCAACATATTTGCCAAACAACTGCATTAATAGAGATACCATTTTCGAAAAATTGCAGTGGTTTTATAATTCTTAATTTAAGTATTTTGAATACTTCAAGTGAAGTTTAGAATGTTGATATTGTGGCCTTTCCAATTGAATGGGCACGATATTTACATCATATTGCCACATCATATTTATATCATATATCCACGTACGATACCTTAAGAGGGAATATCAAATTTTATTTTATTTCTCTTAAATATATTTTCAAAATAGACTTAATGAATTTCATACCCCTCTTTTACTATAGAATTCTATTGAAAAAGGTTCGATTTATTTTAAGCAACTACAACCTACTAGATTTTAAACAAAATTAAAAAACAAAAGTTTAATGAAACATGAACAAATTAAAAACTGAAGTAATGATAAGTTATTAATATTATGCTATAATTAATTTGAGTAAAGTTATAGAAATTGTTGCTTTAAGTTATTTAAATCTAACAATAATAAGGTACCTGATTATCATATACTTGACAGCGTTATTGAATAGGGGTTTCAAAATTGATAATTTAGTCAATTTTATTAATAATTTCAAAATAGTGTAAAATTTAATTTTAATTTAAAATGCATTCCATTGTCAAAATGAGTATCGTGAATTAATATAGCAGAAAACCCACGCGTTCACGGTTTCTTATTTAAGTGAAAGAAGACATGACAAAATCGTCAGTTCTTTCACGTACTTCTTCCTGATCATGTTCGCAATTAATCATCAATGATTGAGTTGGCCAAACTTCTAAATATGCATTAGCACAATCAATGCCTCCAAATACAGCACCCCAAAGGGACATCAGCAAAATAAAACCATCAATGATTTTAATGGCCCCAAATACATTCGGGGATTTATGATCTCTTGGCGTGGGAACATCTTTTAATGGTCGATTCCTACATGGGCATGATAGATATCCGTTGAAGTTCATTGACAAAGTGAGCTAACCTC
Organism: Halyomorpha halys; assembly: GCF_000696795.3. Classification (NCBI taxonomy): domain Eukaryota; kingdom Metazoa; phylum Arthropoda; class Insecta; order Hemiptera; family Pentatomidae; genus Halyomorpha; species Halyomorpha halys. Next base: position 30,125 of record NW_027111938.1, on the reverse strand, counting down.
CTCAACAAAATCGTCCGAATTATTATTTTATTCAATCTTGATCATTACATTAATGTCTATGTATCTTTGTAACAAGTCTTTAATTAGGTATTCGTATGATAATGGTTAATTATAGTTAGTTGAGAACACAAGGCTGGCACAAATACGTCTTTTGACTGTCATAGAACTGGCAGGACTAGTATGATATAGGTTAAGGAACGTAAAAACTGAACTGTACAAGGGCCCTTTAATCTGTTGAAAGTCAAAATTCACGCTGGAACAAACTATCGTGTTCATATACAATCCTTATCAATGACATGTTAGAGGTTCATAGTATCTTAGCCACAAAAAATGGTATTACATTGATATTACGCTTATTAACATTTTCTGTTAAATATATTTACCGTAGGAAATAATAAATAATGGGGATACAAATAAATATATTTATAACAGGCTGTATGGAAAAATCAAATGTAATTAAAATATTTTAAAAAAAATAAAATAAAAAAAACATTTCCTGTGTTTAGTTTTATTTATTTTTTTATTAAAATATATTTTAAAAAAGAAAGCCGGGGAAATTTTACTGAGGTTTAGTAACGAACTTTGAAGTTCTCTTATAAAAAATAAGGAACTTTCTTGAACACTGTTCATTTATTACCGGATTCAGGTTCGTCTGACCAAGTTTATTTTAGTTGCATATATTTCTATTTCATCTATTTCGAAAAATAAGATAATTTAGTTTAGGATAAATAAATAAAAAATGCATATTGTACAATTGTATAATAAAATGCAAGATTGAATGATCACTACTCGAACGAGTTATCACTCAAAACGAGTGTGTGTATATATATATTTTTTTTTGGATTATTGTGTATTAGTCCAAAGTATAACTACTATATTCAGTAGACGTTTCTATTTTATTTATTTATTTTTTTTTGTCACATAGACTATTTTTCTAATACTAGAAATTCATAATGAATTCAGCGTTTTTTTATTGTTTTGTAGAAGAACGTTTATAAAATTGTGGAGCTGACATGGGTCTCAAATTTGAGTAATTAAAAAATATCAAATTTATCTTATTCCTGATGAAAACAACCAGGCCAATAGTGTGGGAAAACTATAGGTAGCTTAATTAGCAAGATGGTAACGTCATATGTTTTTCGCCTGTTTTAAAAAATAAAATTTTGTATTATAAGTTCATTTGACTATATTTTTTCCCTTTTATAAAATTGTACAGTCACAAATGATGGCCTATCATTAATTATTACTACTATTAATTTTAAATGTAAGTTTGTACCAATAGCGTTGAGTCCATGTAGTATTAAAGGGGAAATTTTATCCATAAAAATAGTTATAATTTAAAATCGTTAAAGAATTAAGTGAATGAATAATATAAAACAAACAATTTTGCTTTTTTTTTGTTAAATAACTATTTCTTGCTGTTCAAAGGAGATAAAAGTTTTTTTTTTTTCCTTCGAAGGCAGCCAAGGACGTACAAATAACCGGGGAGTGTTCCGACAGTGCACCTGTTGCCGGCGTCTATAACCGGTTCCGAGACGAAAACCAATCAAAACCCGAAAGGCGGATTCAGTAACAGGTTTTAAAAATTAATTTCTGCATATGCAAAGTAGGTTAGGCGTTTTACTGGTGGGCCCCAACTCATCACCCTTTGCCTACCGCCTCATACACAATCTGTCATAATTATCCCAAAAGACGAAAATCACCTTCTTGAGATGACAAGCTTTAAAAGAGATCTGTAAGATTTTTTACTGCAACTCTAATAATAATAAGATTAAACCAAAGAAAAGTAATTTGTTCTTAAAATTATCCTGGTATTTTTTTTTTTTTTTTTTTATGATCCATTTTAAAACTACACTAACTTACACAGTAATTAAACACTTCTGTGAGGTTCGGTGATTAATAAATTTGTTGAGTTTTTATATCAACTACTCAAACGTTGAATAGGAATAGGAATTAAAAATCTACTTAAATTAATTAAAAGTTATAATAATATTTACGGTTGTATACACAAGAAAAAAATTGATTTGATATTATTATTCGAATGCATTTATTAAGAACTAATTACAGATGTATGAAGAGCCGAGGATATTGCCTCAGGATGGTCAGATAAAGGACGAGAATGTTTGTAACTCTTGACAACAGCTACATATGAGATGGAAATGGATGGAGGTGAAAACCTAAGAAGACCTCACATGAAGTCCTAAAGAAAAACATTAAAAGAAAGTAGATTAAGCTGAACAATTAAAACCTTAATTTATATTAAATTTAAATTTGCTGTAAAAAGATGTAATGAATGATTGTTGTTGACAAACTTATATTAATAAAGTAACTTTATTATAATAATAATTACTACACTTTCATTATAGTTGTTGTTTTTCATCAATTTAGTTTGAAGGAAATAATTAAGGAGAAACATTTTGAAACTCGTTGCGTACATGGAGGTGATAAAAAAATTAATTTATGTTATTAATAATGATAGACTATTTGGAAAAGATTTTTTATAAAATATTATATTTCTTATTATTGATATAAAAGAAACCCAAAAATGAATACAAACGACTGAAGGGATAAATCAACTTGGAGAATCAGAATTTTAAATAAATTAACAATAATACATCTAAGTGCTGCATAATTGAAAATAGTTTGTCTATAAAGGTTAATAAAAAGCTCGAAACGTTACAAATTTTAAAATAAATGTATTTAAAAAAAAAACTAATTTTATAACCATTTTTTTAAATATATAAAAATGTGTGGGCTTCATTTGGTTTATTTTTTCTTGGTTAATCATTCTTTTTCTTCTTCTTCTTCTTATTATTATTATTATTATTATTTATTTAGTCCACAATTTTGCCATTGCTCAAGAAATATTGTCAATAATCTAAGTAATCATAGCCTATAGATTGCTGCTTTTAAGCCTCGGCTTCGAACAGCAGTGAATACATTATCCACCTGCTGTTCAACCTTCCTCGGGTACCCTTTCTTTTTTGTCTAAACTTGGGTCCTTTAAGGAATCGAACTGACCTCGAGGGTTATGTAAGTGGCTGAAATTGAAAAAAAACACGGTTTACTGCTCTGACACATTTACATTTGAGTCGTTAAGAACAAAAGTAGTACATGCAATTTATTCTATATTCATCATAGTTAATTTTAAATGATAATTAATTAATTAATTACTGACTCTGAGTGGATTAATGTCACATGCTCTCAAATGACGTGATACAAACTGTCGAGGCTTCTTTTCAGACGCCTAGGACGGCAACATATGGGACATTGAGGTCCTGATGGATGATTCGATTTGTGACAAAGTAAGGAGCATTAAGGATTTTACGAAGGGTTTTGAACGACTAAATATTTAGAACAGATAAAACTAGTAAAAATCTTTACAAGCTCAAAAACTACAAAAGGCCCTATAAAGTTTTGAATACTTCAAAACTAGAATTTAGGCATTCTCCACTTTTTCACTAAACCCGTAAAAATCTGTTTTTTTTTGGTTTTTGCTTGTACTCTATTGAGAACCTACACACCTACAGAATAGAAATGTCAATATTCACATAACCACGAAATAGATATTGACTGACGCAAGTGGGAATTAAACCAAAAACTTTTTGAACAAAACACTTTGAGACACTCGCCCCAACTTGCTCAGCTGTCTAATCCTCGTCTAGTTCTTTTATCATATCCGACATAAATTAGATGTCCGACCTTGATGGGGGACAGCTGTGGCACAGTTCCTCTTAATGTCACAGCTTGATTTACTCGCTTCGTAAGTTATTGATTAATCTATTTTACATAAGAAAAAAATGGTCATTTTCACAAAATTATTTTACCAAAACTGTTTGAAAACCTGTTGTAGTTTCTTAGAATCGGGCTTTTTTTTCTTTTCTTTTTTTTTATTATACTTCAATAATATTAAATAAGTATTAGTAGAACTACTAACTAATATTCAAATATTAACTAAAAGTAGTCAAGTTCTGAATATCTAGTAAAGAATGAAAATTTTTAATGATAAAACATTTTGCTATTATTATGTTGAGGGGATTAAAATGATTCTGAAAGTGTTTTTTTTTTAATATGTAGTAGTAACTAGTAAGTCAATGTACATAATGTAAATAATATATGTACATTATATTTATAATGTTGAAGTACATACCTGCTATGTATTGAAATGGTATATTGTAGAGGGTGTTCAAGGCGCGATTGACACACAATTTATTTTCCCTGATAACTAGAGTAATAGCCAAGAGCCGGGAAGAAAAAAAATGAAGTTATCTCTTCCCAATTTTTTTTTACTTTAATGAAAACTATGTATAATTACTAGTCAAAATTGATGAGTCTGCCAAGTATAGGTAGAGGCAATAAAAATGGTGGCTTTTTTAAAACCTAAAAAAAAAAAAAACATTAATTTTTCATTCAGAGCTCTATATCTTAAAAACTACCAATAACAAGAGAAGCTCTAAAAGAATATTATTTAAAGAAGAGTAAATTTGCTGTAATATGAGCCAAAATAGAGCTATTTACGTCCAATACTTCTCGATATATATCAACATTTCATAAAAATGTACTGAAATATCAGTAGTTATCGATTCTATATTGAGAAATTTATATTTCAATAACCATTCGACGTACAAATATCTATTAGCACTCAAATTAAAGCTAAATAATTTTACTATAAAGTAGTTTATGACCTTTACCTTCCTAGGAATAGTAGTTTCCATTATATTTGCTAGAATAAATTGATTTATAGTTGTTCGAACAATAGCTTTGATTTATGAAAAACTTTATTTCAGAAACCATAGGACGTACAGATGTCTGTCAGCACTCAAATTACTGCTAGTTAAATTTACTATAAAATAGTTTATTACGTTTATCTTTGTAGGAGTAGCAGGTTTTATGATATTTGACAAAATAAACTCACAAAATGTCAATTTATAGTTGTTCGTATAAAATGTTGAATTTTTGAAAAAATATATCTCGAGACCAATAAGACGCACATATCTGCCAACACTCAAAATAAAGGAAATTTAATTTACTATAAAGTAGTTTATCACACTTACCTTTGTAGGGGTTGTAGTTTTTATGATATTAATATATGAATATAAATTTGGCAAATGAAAATTAGTCCGAAGAACTATAAATCAATTTATTATAGCAAATTTCATGAAAACTACTACTCCTATGAAAATAAACGTCATAAACTACCTTATACCTCATTAAACTAGATTTAATTTGAGTGCTAACAGACATCTGTACGTCAAATGGTTTTTGAGATGTAGATTTTTCAAAATAAATTTACTAACTGATCTCTTAGTACGTTTCATACAACATTTTGATGAAAGGCTTCTTTTTAAAAAGCTATATCTCGAGAATTATTGACTGTAAATAGCTCTATTAGGGCTTACATTTTAGCAGATTTACTCTACTTTAAATGATGCTCTCTTATATTTTCTATTGTTATTGGTAGTTGTAAAGATATAGAGCTCCGAATAAAAAATTAATAATTTTTAACGCTTTGAAACAGCCGCCATTTTTTATTCCTCCTACGTATACTTAGCAGACTCATCAATTTTGACCAGTAATTATACATAGTTTTCAATTAAATAATCAAAAATTGAGATGAAATAATTGCCTTTTTTTCTCTCCTCTTGGGCTCTTGTACCGTAACCTCTCAATAGGCCGCCCAAGGAGACAAATGTGAAATGATTATGCTATTGCAAAACTAAAAAAACATGTTAATTGATTTCTTGTGATGGCATAATCATCATTTGTGATGACAGATGCTTACGGGAAATTTGATTTTCAAACTTTTTTTTTAATTTATCGCTCCGTTGAGCGTAGTTTCGGTTTTATGATTATACAACAAAACAAAAACATTTTGGCTATCACTCACAAATCGGAATAATTTTAATGATTTTTCAATGGGCTGAGGAGGCTTAGGACATCTTCTTTTCTTTACACAGTTTTTAATTATTTGATACATTCCAGTATCAAATTTATCCAGTATTATTATTTTTGATTTTCTCAGTTTTATTATACTTAATGTACTTAAAACAAAAAAAACCGTCAATTCTTTATAGCTGCGAGTATTTATTCCATGTCTTTAATTCCATTATAGTAAAAACAAATTTAAGTATATCAGATTGTTTAAGTGGAGATCATAATGGCAGAGCAATAATTTTAGTTCATAATTTGGAATCATAGATGCCCCTTGACTTTGCTTTATCCTGCTCAACACTTCTGCGATTCCCTATAGCCATTTATTTGTTATATTAATGTTTCCAGTAAACCGCAAATGTCTTATGCAGTGGTTTAAGTGTTGAATCGGAATTCGAAAATGTTTGTGCATACTTCATGTGCTCCATAGCTTAGGTTAAATTGAAAAAAAAATCTGATACAAAAATTTTTACTTTATATAAAAACTGGTTTTATATATAATTATAAATGTTGTAAAATTGTAATATTTCAGGGTACTCCGGCTTATCATGGATGTGAAACTTGGGTAAAGGGAATCGATACTGAGAAGAAGCACATCTGTGTACGTTGGCTAGAGTTGATCTCTCTAAGACACTTTTATATACTCCTATTGAGATTTTCGCGCTAATAAATTGCAAAAATCTGTTTAAAATAAAAACTTTGCTTTTCTTAAATTATTTTTTTTCCGATTTTAGTAAGAGTAAATAATGATATTCAATTTAAGTATTATTTTTTTGTTAACCCCTTTTCCTCAAAACTACATGTGGTGGGAGGAGTAATTGGAGTTATTACTAATTCAGTACGCATTAAAACATATACATTAGCAAAAATATTGCATGCAGATTTTAGTTGCAGATCTTTGTTATTTGAAATCGTGAACTCCTAAACTCTTTAGATCTAACCAGAGAAAATTGTTCGTATAAGTGTAGCAACTGATTTCACAGTGTTACTTTTGTCCTGTCATGTTCCATATGTAACCGACCTAGCCCAACCCTTATATCAATCCTTCCATTATAAACTCTCTAGCCATCCGAACCCGCTAGTTTCTAACCTTGCATCCTCTTTTATTCTTGAAAATCCTCTGAGGCGTCAGAAAAGAAAAGAACTCGAGACCTCGAGACCTTCTAATATAGAAATGTTAGTATTTTTGTATAAATACAGTTGAAAATATCAATTAATAAATTAAAAATAGCAGTTTTATTATTTAATTTTATAAATTTCATGTATAAATAAGATTGTTATCACGATTTAAAAAAAAAGAAGTGGAACAATTCGTATTCTAATTTTTTATGCCTTTTTTGATATTTATACGATATACAAGATTAAAGATCCGTAAAAGTGATTAGAAAAAACAAAGGAACATATTTTAGGTTGTCGTTTTTCTTCTTTTTTTCTTCAAGGTGCCAAACTGGTTTAAATTCCGATAATTAATAAAAGTGCCAATAAAGCTTGCTGGTTGGGATGCCCAATAAATCAGGATTCCAATATACTAATTACCGACTCAGATAGTCGAAGAAAGGGGGAACATTTATGAAAATAGCCGTGGGAAAGGTGCAGGTATTTTCATGGCGCCAATATCAACTTGTTCCAGAGGAATTCGCTCTTCGTTAAATCCCACCAATTAATATCATACCCAGGCATAATTAGTTGCCATCAGAATTTTAATTAAATAATATTGTGAATAAAAGTCACCATTTTAGCCTATTGAAACCCACCCATATTTTGGAAGTTGTTTATTGACTTCATCATCATTTAATTGATTTATTGGTGATTGGTATTTCTTAAATTGAAAAAAAAAAGTTGTAAAAATTAATGGTCATAATTTAAAAAAATAATATTTGATCGACCTTTCTCAAATGCAAAATGAGAAAAGTATATAGTCACTAATTATCAAACCACTTCACGAAATTATCAATTGAAAAATGTATAAAAAATTATTCAACATACGTTTTTAGAAATATAATTTTTCAGTAATATATTTTTTTTAATAAATAAAAAAGTTGATTTAAAAAAAATTATATTTTAAAATGACTAGATACTTTATTTTTCCTTTTTTAAAATTAATTTAATAAAATTCTTTATACCATCTAAACGATTATGTGAATATACAAATTTAATATATTTGGTTTAAATTCTGACCATCCAAGTTCGTTATCCTGAAATGGTCAATTGTATTTATTTAAATTTAGGTACAACTTTTATTCGCACATATAAAAATGTGATGATAATCAAATTTCATTATTAGCAATAATAACGAATTTTTCATATTCATTAGTTTTTAGGACAGAGGAGGGTGGAGGTATGGACAATGAAATAGAGTTTAAATGGTATTTCTGCAAATGATGCAAGAAAATTAAATAAATAACATCTCTTTCTGTGTTTCATAGGTATATATAGGTCATTTTCATACAGTCCCAATAGACGATTTTCCGTCTATCTCCTTTCTATATTGGTGTGTTTTTTCAGATATCCTGTATCTGTTATTGACATTAAATATTAATAAAGCAATTGGAAGAACGATCTCAATCCCATAGTTACAAGTTCAAAACCAACACAGAATATGAAAATAGCCGTGTTATGTAAGCCGCAGCTACGTTTCGGCTACCTCTACTTTCAGCACCTCTACTTTCAGCCTTTTGTATGAAATAAATGTCCATTCTGACAATTTTACATCCCCATTTACCTCTCTAAGATGCTATTTTTTGGGGTTTTTGTTGGTATTTTCTACTTTTCTAGAGCGGAAAATGTCATATGCTTTAATATACAATATATTATGGATGGAAACGATCTATTGATGGATCTATTTCTCTCCAAGTGTTCGTTGACGTTTTGTGGTGGTTAATGAATACTCTTGGAATCCACCCAAGTTGATAAAATATTCGAATTTTCCTTATGGTTAAATCAGTTTCCCTTGAAAAGGCAAAATCTTCTTTTTTCCTCTTGAATAGGACATTAAGTCAAGTGCTCCAGCCAAGGTGAAATGGAATCCTGAAATAGCTATCCAGGCCTTGAGGGACATTACAGGTGTGTGGTCCGTCGAATGCCCTCATCCTTCAGGCAAACGGGCCGCCGGGACTGTCCAGGAGTCCCAACTAACAAAAGGAGCAGTACAACATTACCTGGATACGGAAGGAGTACCTTATTAGAATGGCTCCCAATCGGCTGTATTAGGATTCGCCCACGGTGGCTTTACGTAAGGGCCAGCCTGCCCTATAAGGCCGACCATTACCCCAGCCTAGGGGAGCCTATATGGGCATAATGAGATGGGCAATTCATTCACTAGGGTCGCCATTCTCATCCTTTATTACATCTGACCATCTTATTCAGGCCGTCCCTCCAATTAGTGGATAGATATATCTTTTGATCCAGACAGGGACATCGCTCCGCGTCAGGAGATTTTGATGTCGAGAGATTTATTGACACTACTAGAAAGCAATCTTCCAGGAAGAGGCACGTATGAAGACTGTGTTGAGGAACACGTATAGCATTTTGATAAGATAGATCCAATCACAAAGATGATATCTTAACATTGAATTTGAGTGATATTGCTTTTTATTTAATTCTAGATAGAAAATTGTAAACCAATGGCCTACATTCATATTCAGAGAATTCAGTAGTGTTTATTCAGCAAGAGGAGTGTGAATTAAGTAGTAGGTTTCAAGAAGGAGGCTTGCCAAAAGTTAACTTACAGAAGTTTACTCTAGCAGTTTAGGATGCAGATCAGATACTATCGAAACTCGATCTTGATTGAACATCAGGTAACTAATGAGGATACATAAAACCAATTAATTAAATTAAATTAAATCGAAAGATTATTAGTTGACCGTATGTGATAATTTAGGAAGATCGTTCAGGTAGTGGTCGAGAAAGGAATTTTTTTTAAGCAATAACATTCACTTCTGGTCAATGGCTTAGCCCAGACGAAGCTATAAAAAGAGAATTAGTGAAACGTTTACTAATTTTTTTTCTTATTAAAAGTTTATCAATTGGGTGTTTCAGATTTACAATTTTTTTAGATCTTGTTGGTTAACTTAAGTGGTTATTTATTTATTTAACATAAAGACTTTATGTGTATGTGTCATCATGATTCTTCTTATCATTTCCCATTGTTTACCAACAACTACTTCACAGATATTTACGTACCTTATACCGACTATCTTTATTTCGTCCCTTTATATAATGACAATAGTGTAAATCAAAGGTACATGTCCAAAGTCTATCAAGTCAGCACACGCTTATGTGTTTCAGAACACGGATTCCGCTGTTTGTTACTATCTTTGTTTACCAATGTATTTTGTTGGTATTGATAAAAGGCATGCTGCGTCCTAAAAAAAACTTTCTTAACATAACCACTTCAATTTGATCTATCTGCAGCAATAAACCTCTAGTTTAAGAAACCACTCCTGTTTGAAAAGTAAATATCTTTATACTCTGGATCTGCTGAGGAGGAGATCCACGTGTAGCCGATGAACCGAGGCATTAGGGGCTGTTAAGGACCGCTAGCCGATATCCAGCGAGGCTATTAGATTATTGGTGCACGTTCGCGAGTATTACGTGAGAGACTCCTATCAAAACTCACTCTTATTTACAGCTCTCCAACCATTGAAGGTCCTTAAAAACCCGCTTTCTGCCCTCTGTAAAGTTCTGTTTAATAAGTTACATATAATACTTACTTCTGTTAGATTTTTATGAATTCTTATATATATAATATGTATATACTTTTTGTATATTTAAATTGGTGTCTAGAGAAATCACGTAAGTTACAGATACTAAAGTTTTGACTTAAGACAACACAAAACGCCTAATAATTAAAATGCGACTGACTTACTGAGAATGAGACTTATTATGGTATTTAAAAATAAATATTCATATACTTAGTGGAATTTATTTTATTTAATCACTTTTTTTTTTCTCAGGTCGATTCCTCCAATTTTTTATGGCCACCGTAAATAAATATCGACAAACCCAGGGGATAATGCAAAACCTTAACCAATTGATTTATATCCCCTTCCTCGTTTTTTCTGACATACGCTGGAGGGAGGGGGGAGAATTATCAAGATGTAACCAACCTGTTCTAACCATGGTGGGGGGGGGAGGGTCAAGCTTTCATTACGTGAGACAGTCACAGAAATGAAAAAAGTCGATACCCCAGACCGGATTCGAACCGTTCCCAGGTGGCAAAGACCTGCGCCTCAGCCACCAGAGCTACAAACGGTCTTCCAGGGTTTCTCAAGACCACCAACTTCACGGAAGTAAGTAAGATAGAATTTACCACTGGATATTTAAAAGAGTCTGATAGTTAAAATGAGGCGAACTCAGAACGAATTATATTGCATCATGAATCAGAGAATGTTGTATAGAATTTTATGATTTTATTTTATGAATTTTATGAATTATGTCCATTAAACATCTGAATTTATTTCTCATATTTTGTTTCCGATTTTCATTTTATTCATTCATTGTAATTGGTATTGATGTAAAGCATAGCTTCTATGAATCAACTCTTAAAATTGTTTTTGATGCATTCTGATCCTTTAATTTAAAGCAGTGGTTCCCGGCCTGTGGGTCTCGAGAGACTTAGGTTTTTTGAGGACGTTTGTAACTAAAGTTGTTGAGGCGTCTATCTTAGCAATCTCGTAATTTCAGCAGCGCCAGTTCAGTTCCACGCTGCTATTTCAAATTCAAACCGATGAAATTTTAACTTGTTTACTTTTCCTGTACGAGGATCTATACTTAGCACCATAATTTCTTTCACTTGTCGCACATTTCTAAATTTCTTTCTAGATTCCTTCATTTTTAAAATTCCATGTGCATTTTTTTATGAGATAAAGATGGCAACTACAATAAAGGTCACCTTTCTGTGCCATCGACCTAAATAACTAAGAAATAACGTCTTTAAAAAGAGAAAACGAAGTATCTGATATAGATAACAAATAAATTGTCTAAAAAACAACTCTGAAATCCTCAAAATCCAATATTAACACATGGATTGCGAATCGCGGTTCGTTCACCACTGTGTTTGGTCGAATTTTAAACTCTTCTGTTTTTGAACGCATATTTTCCTCCTTTACAAAGTTTTACAAAGTTTAGTTAGTTAGTTAGCAAAGTCCCTTTACAAAGCTACAAAGTTTGTTTAAGGTAAACAATCATTTTATGTAACCGAATGATAAACTGATTAGACTTGATTTTTAATTTTTTAATGTTTTAAAACCATCGGAAACCAAAATTAGAAAGTGTACAGAAATATTTCCACTTACTCTATATTTTAAGTAATAATCTGTTTGTCTAGATTCTTTCATTTTTTTTTAAAGAATCAACATGTAAGAGCTCCCATGCCATAACTAACGATCTATAAGAATAAAAAATAAAAACTCAAGAGAAGTAGTGATTGTATTTGGTAGGTACATTATCCTTGCAACAAAGTGATTATAATTATATAACGTATAATTAGTAATTATTAACTTGCTGAAATCCGTCATCAAAAACAATGATATTATTAAAGGTCGGGTTCCCCCGACAAACAATATACCCAGCTTTCACCCCGCTGTCAATAGGGGTCGTTGAAATATTTAAATAGCTGTTGGGCATAAACACTGTAGATGCGTATAGTCTTGGTTCAACACAGAGGCCATTGTTTATGGTGTACAATAAAACGGAGAATAGAGGGCACGGTCTTAGTCAACGAAGGTGGCATCAGTCTGTATTATATTTGCTGAGTGGATATCAGGCTGCAAATCTTTCTTGTACTTTATGCTCAGACAGGGAGGAATGAGCCATAATTTACTCCTAAGTTATAACACGTATTTAAATAGATGTAAAATTTTACTAGTATGAGGCAATATTCTGGAATCAAATGTCCTAGAGGACATAACTTTCAAGAATGTTTCCAGGTCAACTTGAAAACAGAAATCTCAAGTTTCTTTTAGGAACTTAATATTTTATATTTATTTGGTAGAAAAACTAAATCCTTTATTAAGGTATGAATGTATCATCATAATTTTTTCATGGATAGAGTTATGAGCGAGTTAATTTACAGAAGTACACACTCCATGTTTAATTGTATATGTATAATACAAGTATAGAGCATTAAGACATTTTGAGTGATATGACAATACAAACAATGCCAATTAAATATTCCAGTTACTTCTAATATCAATTCATACATTTAATAAACACATACTACTATTTTAATATACCTCACTATCTCAACATTTTTATTCTTACTTACTTATAAGGCTTATAATTTTTAGTTAATCAACGAATTACCTTTATCAACAGGTAAATGTTCGAAGAATAGACCTAGACAAATGTGGAATCATTTTCTTAGGTCTAACATTGTGTATTAAGAATTTGAAGGGGGTCCCTTCAAACTATGAAAACCTATGACAGGGGCGTAAATGAGGGGGTTCCAGAATGGCAGATACAAAGAATTGTGAATTCGATACCCTCCTGGGCGAGTTAAATTTATTTCTGGGATGCTCAAAAAAATTAATCTTGTCTTCAGGGTCTATGTGTCCGTGTGCCCTTTCTCTCTCTCTCTCTCTCTCTCTCTCTCTCTCTCTCTCTCTCTCTCTCTCTCTCTCTC
>NW_027111938.1:7510-16475 GCF_000696795.3 Halyomorpha halys | reverse complement strand
CTCTCTCTCTCTCTCTCTCTCTCTCTCTCTCTCTCTCTTTCTCTCAAAGAAAAAAAAATATATGATTTTTTTTATGGAATTTTTGTTTTTTATATTTTTGGTTTTCGTCATAACTCTTTTATTGTACTCAATTGCTTTAATACCAGCTTTGAATAATATCAATGAGCTTATACATTTACCTTACGTTCTTGAATATTTAATAATGGTATTTTAGAAAAACAAATATCATTCCAAGCCAATGCGTCACTATATTTTATTTCTTATTGTAGTTAGTTGGTAGAAATAGCGCTATAAATAACTAGCCGAGCTTGTTGAAGACAATTAACGTTTACCAAACTGTCTGGGAAAAAGATAAACCAGGTTTGATTAGCTTGGGCATTATATCAGTGACCGCTCAACCATGAAAGTCTCCTTACCCGGACTTTACCTTCGGAAAGCACTAAATATTCGAAGGACAACCTATTGTAATATAAGACTTTCTAGTAATCCTAATGAGATCAATAATTTTCAGGAAACTGGAGTTAATTGGCGAAAACCTTACTATTGCTAAATATTTTTATTTTAAAATTCTACTAAGAAAATAACACTCCTAATTGGAAAATATATTAAAATGTATTATTTAGGTTCTACCAGGAGCGGAAACCATCAAAGTTGATTTTGAAGTTGGAAACAATCGGAAGTTGATTCTGATTACTAGGAAACTAAAGTGGAATAAATGACAATATTTACTTTTTCCAGTTTGTTTCAGTGAAAACAGATTTAAATATGGATTGAATATGTTACGTTAATTATTTAGTCATTAAGATTATCGATCCTCAAAATACAAAATAATATTTAAAATAAAATCGGCGGAATGTTGTTCAGTCATATATATAAACGCCCGCAAGATCTTTGTTATAGATAAATCAATGAATTAACGGAACATCAAACTTCATCGAAATAGTTTGAAGATAATAAAACAAAAAATTTAAAAAAACTTATAGTATGTTATTTTTATTAACTTATAGTATCCTTTTATGATTAAAAGGATTACTCTTAACTTAATTAATATAATTCAGGTGATTGTGGTGAATAAGATGGGCTTGTGGGATTCAGTATCGAATACATCCCATGAAAGTTAGTCTAGTAAACACATTTGGTAGGTAAGCGTCCCAGTGATAGACCAAAACGTAGGTGGGAGGATTGCCAAAAGACTGATCTTTTGGATTTGGGTTTGGGTGAGCTTCATTGGGTGGAGGTGTGTAGACAGTGATCGGTAGTATCACAAATCCATTTATTATTTCATCATTGGATCACAAGCTACTTAAATTTTGTTCAATGAAAATGATGGTTTATATTTTCATTTTACCATAGCAATAAATGATATTGGTCAATACAGAATATAGAATAATCAGAGCCTTTGATTCAATTTTTTTAAATTGTAAAATATTACAAACTGTTAATACAATTTTGATGATATGTATGACTCATAACCATATTAGCATTTATGATATAATATGTAACATTATACTAAGAATACAATTTTGAAAAGTCATTAAAACACTCAATATCACAGAACATTATTTCAAATGAAAAATGAAACGCTGCCAATCATTACACGAACGTTTGTTAGTTATATTAATAATTTTATTGTATCAGTAAATTGTTTTTCGATTCCACATTTTTTCAAAGTAAAATCTTAAAATTAGAGGGAGAGTAATTTTTATTTTTTCTTGATCGATTATGAAAGGTTAATACTAAAAATAATGAACCAGAACTTAGTCTTAGAATAAAGACTTGAGATATGTAATTAAACACTCTTCGGCGACAAGATAACATGCACATGGTTATGACGAGTTCTAAAGTTCATATCATGTGGTCTGTAATTTTAGCGTAAAATTTAGAAAAAGAATGAATTCTCAAAACTTGAAATACGTTTTTTTGTCAATTAAAATGGTTCATTATTGAAAATAAAAAACCGAGAGATACTTTTTGTTATAATACAATTATATCCATTATTGTTAATTTTGTGTTCTTTTGATGATTCGTTTTTTAACATACTTTATTTTTTATCAATATATTTAATATTTTGAAAATAATATCGGATTCTAATAAATAGTTTTAAAAAGGAGATATTATATTTTAAAATTTAGATATTTTTTGTTAAATATATTATTGTATTTTTAAAAAATATTATGGATTTCACATGTGTGGATTTTTATATAATTCAGGTCAGTAGTTAACTCTCAAATGAACTCCTGACTCGTTTCCTCTCCCTTAAAAGAAAGAAAATATTTTTGAAATGATTTGATATTTTACAACTTGTATATTGTACTGTTGATACTTCAACATCGTGGTCGCTAAAAAAGTGCAAATAAATATTCCTAATTTATAATGTAAATCCAACTATAATAAAAATTTTCTCAAATTTAATCTAATTTCGAAAAATATTTTCACATGTTAGATCATAGAAAAAGTTATGCTCGACGAACTTAGTAGAGGGTAAATTCTCGGTTATAAACATATGTCGGTAAGGAGTCGGAGAGAGAAATTCTTTATTTGGCCATGCTGCTCAAATACATTGTGTTGCTATAACATAAAGCGTACCCACCAATCCATAATAGGACATATATACACTACAATACATTAACATTTTTCATTTTCAAACAATGATTATCAATAAATTAAATACAATACACTTCAAGTACATTTGTTTCCTCAATTATTTTTTCTCTATATATCTAATATTTCTTTTCCTACTTCTCACACAAAGGAAAACAATTTACGTTAATTCGTATAATACATTATTCACCCTGTTTCACTCCTTCATACCTCTCTTCTCCAGTGATCCGGGACACCCGTTTGATCGATTAAGCAAATTAGAAGAAATCATCAAAAGTAATTAAGTTACTACAATTCGGAAGAGGATAGAATTACCTATAATAAAAACAGCGATGGAAAAAAGTAGCTGTTATGTTTAACGTAACGTTACGTTAAATTACGTGTTAAAATGATAAATGGTTTTTGAATAAATTTAAAAAAATCTTAATTTGATTAAATATAGTTTTCTAGTAAATTAAATACGTCTATAGTTGAATTTATGTTTCCAGCCTACATGCTAATATATTTTAAAATCAACTATGCGGCGATTATCGAATATATTATAATAATACATTCAATTCCATATTTCGATTTTTTCTTACTCGAGTTGAGCAAGCAGTTAATGCATAGGATAGCAGTTACAGGGTGGTCGCCGACAAAGCAGGTCTTGCTGTCACGTCATGCGGACATATATGCGATTTATGCATGACCATGTATCAAAACTTGCATTGCAATTAATCATACAATTCTTTCATCCTGGGAGGCCTAGGTTCACCTATCATATCGCCCACATTCTCTCGCAGGTATTTTCTTAATCAATTTTTTTTTTCAGAATATGGTAATGATAATTATCTGTGTTAAGTAATTGTTTAAAAAAAAAAATCATATCCTGAATTGAGTTAAGATGGAATAATTCTACTTATTAATTGGTTTTCACTATGTTTCGGCCTAAAAACCATACTAAGGTACCAAATATACAATGATTCAATGTTATTATCCTATAATGCGTAACACAAAAATGAAAATAAAGATATTGTCTAACATTTTTTGTGGTACTATTTCGACATTACACATAAATTTATTACTCTAATTTACGACTGAAATTAGCTATGCTTCCACTAAACAAATATTATTTACAATTAACCAAAAACAATAAAATATAAAAATATAATAAAATCTTGAATTGGATCGAAGGCAACTAAAATATAATAAGTGAATTAATTTCGCCCATAACCATTGATGGGTTGTCAGTCATGGCCTGCGCTATGGAAAGAAATTCATACAACCATCAAACAAAAATTTAGACTGATGACAATTTAATTGTATGATTGAGTCATGAATTTAACGGAATGTTCCTTATGTAACCGATCTAGCCCGAGCCCGATATTATTCCTTCCATAATAAACTCCCTAACCACCCAAACCCACTAGTTTCTAACCTTGCTTCCTCTTCCATTCCCGGCAATCCTCCGAGGCGCCTGAAAAGAAGATGGCCTCGTGACCTTATATTGTAAACTGTTTTTAGAGTTCTACTACTGGGTAGTTTCTCTACATCCTGTATCATATCATTATGTCATTATGATCAAATTTACTTGTTGTATTTTTTTTATACAGTTGTAAATATCAAAAAATAAATAAAAAAAAAAGAATTTAATGGAATCACGATTTATAGTTAAAGGATCAGTGGTATACGACTTAAGAGGAAGACTCAAGCCCAGGCTGATCTAAGAAAACCAGTAATAAACTCTTTATTGTATTATTTTTATTATTACTATTATTTTACTTTATTATTTTTTTCTTCTCTAATTACTTTTCTGTATAAGTCAATTTTTATTTATTCAATAAATATTTTTTGTTTTTTTGTTATTTTTCTCAGGATTATTATTTTATTTATTTATTTTATTAATTGATCTTTATTATTTTAATTATAACAGTTGATAATTATTGGATTGTAAATAGCTTAGGCCTCTTGCATGAGACCATACTCCCTCACTCCACATTATCCATTGTTAAAAATAACTTACATACTGTATAATAACCATGTAAGGTCAACCAAGGCCAATGTGGTAAATAGTAATAAAGAAATATATAAAACAAAAGGAATCATGTCCAATGTCGAGATATTGTAATATAACTAAAAATTTTTAAGCTTACATATTTTTATTTGTGTGATATAGAATAATAACTGGGAGTCCTTGTAGATTTTGTAACGGAGGATGGCTTGTTTGTGAAAACATACCTAAACGTAGTGAAAACAATAATAAAATTGTGGTGGAGTATTACATCTTAACTCAATTCACACACCAGCCTTGATCTGAAATCAACAAATGAATGAATCATCATGTCCCTTTTAGAAAATTATTGTTATAATGAATAAAATCATTTTATTTATTAGACAGTAGAGACTATATTTAAATTAGAGTTAAGAGAATAAAATCAAGACAGGGAAAACAAGCATTTTTTAATTATAAATCTCATTTATTTTAATAATTTTAAATTTTTATAAATTACAAACTGTAAATTAATTACTATACAAATTTGTGTCTTTTTTATCATCAGGTTTTTATTAGAATACTTCAAACAAAGCCTTCAATTTTCACATAACCGTAAATAAATCGTTTCACCTACTTCGGTAAATATCAGAACTGAAAACCACAAAATCACATCAGCCCAAACTGGAAGTAATACATCCCATTTCAACAGCCTAATATCAAGTTTAAACGACACTTCTCAATAGTACTACATACATGTCCGTGATTCGATGTTATCTTTATTTTAATAACTCATTGAATAATTAAATAATTCAAGTTAGTAGAAAAAGATTCTATTCCTATTGACCTATACTGTTAGAAGCATAATGAATGTTATTTATTGTAATTTTACAAAGATTAAAATAATAATAATGAAGATAATTTTAATGACCAGATAGAAATTTGCGTTTACTTCTGAAGTACAATTTTAGTCCCATGGAATAATTCTGTAATTTGGGAAAAACTAAATTGTTTCTTTAGGCCAAACATGGAGATTATTTTTCTTTCATTTAACAATATGCTAACGATGTAATACGTTACTAATATTTTCATTCAGAATTAATACATAAGAACAGTTATAAAACTTACCTATAGCAGATTATCAGATTTACTATTAATAGCTATAATATAGTAGGCTATGAATAAGGATATTGGCAATTTCCATCAATGAACCATCAAAATTAATTTAAATGACAAATGATTTATGTTTTATTATGAACTAATCTATGACTATCATTAAAAGGGAATTTTACTACTGGCTAATATATATAAATATTTGTAGAACCTGTTAACGAAAAATCTTTCTCTTCTTGACTAGAAATTTAAACTTTTTTTACCTGAAACTTTAAAGTATTTATGCAAGAACAGCCCTAATGTTTTATACTTATATACTCCAATATATTAAGAAATCGCATGTATCCTGCTATCCAATTTTAGAAAAGACTTTTGTTGTTCCTAACAGTTAATTAATGAAAACCTGTTTGTTGTTCCGTACCCCGAGCCAGTCCTCGATCGCCGTCACGTTCCCCTCGTCAGTTGAATTAGCAACTCTCCTACCAGCCGGTAACAAATCTATTTTTCCAGGATGGTTACGTGACTTGGACTTTTCTTGGGTAAGGGATGTCGCGACTGACGATGCACGCTGGTCCCTATAAATGGTCAGGACCCTTAGGAACAGAAGTTAGGCGGGTCGTGTAGTCCGTCACGCCGAGTCGGGATAACGGTGGTCATCTCCCGGTCACACGGCTTTGTCTGCTACCGCCAATTGCCCCCGTGGCTTCGTAAAATTATACTAACTATCTCTGATGTAGGAAGAGTATTTTAGGATAATGCCATAATTGCTAAGCTGCTCATAATTTAAAAACGAAATCAATTAAAAACTATAAATAGGAAATATGTATTTTCAACTGAGTGTGGAGTAACTTGGTCTTGGTTTATCTTGTTGAAGTATAAAGAATATAATCCATTTCTCTATGCTACCTCACTTAAGAAGCTGGTTGGCTAAATGTTAGAGGACTGAATTTTGGTTGAAGTATTTAAAACTGAACAAATATGAATTTATATACAATTTAAAGGTTTGTTGAACAAGAGAGAGATACTAAATGTTAAATACCAAATCTATGGTGATTACAGTTTATGAAGAGTTAGCCAAAAGATACATATGAATTTTAATTTTATAATTTTGAAGTGATGACACTCTTCAATCGTATTCTTCATTGAAGATGGAAGAAAATCAGATAGAAAAATATGGCTATTTTTCCTCTGCTTTTGGCCACAGCTCACTAGCTTTTTTTTTATCATGGTCACATGGGGCCTAGGTGTTATTAATTGTAATTCGCTATATGCTTATAGTGTGAGGATCCACTTTTTTTTTTTAAATCTTCCGTTTAAACGGACCACCATTTGTTTGGAAAGCGTAAACAGCAAAATCCACAAATTTTTCTTTGGACTGCGGGAAAACGGAGTTCATTTCCAACAAACGTGAAAAACTGTTTGATAAATCAGTTTCATGAACGAGTCCTTCGTCATAATTTAAATACTGTCTTTCAAAAAAAAAATCGAAAGTTGTGTAAAATGGTTGTTAAAAAAATTATTTGTACATAACATAACAACATAACATACAATTGAAGGTTCTAATAATTATATTAAATATGAAAAAAAAACCTAGTAGAATTCAAAATATATTTAATTTATTTGTACATAGGAATGGAGATTTATCATATTTATGACGTCTATTTATGATATTATAAAGTCATTTTGGGTATTATGAAGTATTTATTTTCCATTTTCTTTCTTACAAAATTATGATGTCAATATTTTTAATGAGTTATATTTACTATCATAAACTGAATAAATTTATTTTTATCCTCCCGAATTATCAAGCAGAACATGGGGTGAGGGCTTGTAAATTTTTTTCTAGTATAATTTGCCTAGTTAAATATTAATTAATCTGTCCCTTAGGATATCCCAATTAGCTGAAATAACCAACTACGAAATTACATAATGAGCATTACCTTTAGCCAAAGCGGCTTGTTATTAAAGAGAACGTTGTAAGGCTTCGTACTCGCTACCTAATTGCAGGCTGCACAGATCTGCATAAATCAGAGCTAAGTATTCTGCTCTCATTTACGCTACTCATCATCTGTCTTTTTTTTTCTGCCGTCTGCCATTTCCCACCGTAGTAATACTTCCTGGATAGAAATAATGGTTGTGTGATATAGAATGTTTTTTGTTTCAAGTTTGACTTTTGTTTTGTTTTTTTCACAATTGTTAATGACAAAGCCAAAACAAAAAAAAAAAAAAAATGAAATTTGATTTTTGAAGTTGTATTTATCAAAAAATATGTGTTTATGTGCTAGTTAATAATAATGAGAAGTAAATAAACTCTGGAAAAGAAAATTACTTGTTGAAGATATATCAATTTACTGATTGTATTTTTTTCTAATTTCGTTTCTAAATCATCTTTTTTTTATTAAAAATGCTGATTCAGATTCCTCCTCTCCCCTTCCCCACCTAAAAAAAAAATTAAAACTTTATAAAGTCATATGAGCGTGAGTGAGGATATCAATTTCCTGCAGCTTTGATTTAAAATATTCTTGTTTCTATAAATAGTAGATTAGACAATCTTGACGCCCCCCAGATATCGCTGAAACTTTGGTTCATCCAATAAAAATAAAATTTTATTTTTAGTTATGATTGAACTGGTATGGGTCGAACTCTGGAGATTAAAACGAAATTGCATAGAAGGTAATTTTAAGTTCCTTTGTAGGATTCCAAAAATAAGTTCTTTTTCTAGCTTGTAATATTTCTTGAAAACTTTTTTTTTTACATAGTGTAAGAACGTTTTTTATTAAACATTTTATGTTTTTTATGAGATCTTTCAGTTTAGAATTATTAATGTAAACGTTTTCTCGAGAGTTCTGTATTTAGAACTTTTATCCTACAAGCTTCTCAAAGAATGTTTTGGTTCCAAAATTGCATACTATAGTAAGCACATGTTATACTATGCTTTTTTGGGTGCATGTTTTTGCGTGTATGTGACTGTGTGCACTCCTAATTAGAATTATACAAATTAAATGTTTTATATAAACCTAATTGGTTTCTTACCTACTCTCACATCAATCTTTGAACACTTCTGTTGCTCTGGCTATCGGTGTCCGTAACTTTCCCTAACGTTTCTGGTATAATCTGTAACAACCTCTTTAACACTAATCATACCAAGACTTAATATATACCTATTTCTACCATAGCGGGTCAAATGACCCGACTTTATGTTTCATGCTTGAATGTATGAAATATGGATGTTAGGAAGGAAATAAAAATATAAATTAAATTTATTATAATTAAACAAAATAG